>NC_091009.1:1162500-1217500 GCF_041146395.1 Eulemur rufifrons | reverse complement strand
GATAAGAGGTTAAAACTAGGCGCACGGTGAGGTTTACGTGTTAAGGGGAGAAAGAGGAACAGGGTTGGGTGTTATGTTCAGGGTTAGGGTTATCTGTTAAAGGTATTGTTTATGCTTAGCGCACGGGCCCTGTCTGCATTAGGCGGGCGGGGGGAGTTTAGGGGGCTGGGATTGTACCCGGGAACCCACTCTATCATAATCTGGGTATGGGCCCGTGGGTTTCATGCAGGACACAGTGGTAGAGCCTCCTTTCACGCATGGCATGGGAGGATTGCAGGCTTTCTAAACTCTAAGAAAGCAAGAAGTCTGAGAATTAGATTTAGGGTTAGGATTATGGTTAGGGTTAAGGATGAAGTTTAGTGTTAGGGTGAGGGCTTAGGGTTAGGGTTTAGGGTTAGGGTTAAAGGTTACTGTTAGGTTTAACGGTTACACTTTCGTTTAGGGTTGAGGTTTTCGGTTAGGGTTAAGATGAGGGGTTAGGGTTAGGTACAGGGTTAGGGTTAAGTGTTAGGTTTAGGGTTGAAGATTAGGATTAGGGTTAGGATTAAAGGTTAGCGTGAGAGTTAATGCTTAGTGTTAAGATTAAGAGTTAGGGTTTAGGGTTGGGGTTAGGGTTAGGGTTAGTGTTAGGGTTAGAGTTATGTGCTATGATTTGTGTTAGAGCTGAGGGTTAGGTTTACTGGTCACGGTGAGGGTTGCGTTTAGGGGTTAGCATTAGGGTTAGGGTTAAGAGATAGGATTAGGGTTAAGTGTTGGGCTATGGGTTAGGGTTTAGTGTTAGGGTTATCATTAAGGATTAGGGGTAGGGTCAGGGTTAAATGCTTGGGTGCGGGTAATGGTTAGGGTCAGGGTTAATGTTCACGGATAGGGTTAGTGTTAAGGGTTACGGGTAGGTTTAGGGTTCAGGGTTAGAGTTAGCATTAGGGCTTAAGGTTAGGATTAGGCGGTAGGTTAGATTTAGGGTTAGATCTAGGCGTTAGGGTAAGGGCTAGCGTTAGGGTTAAGAGATCAGGTTAGGTTTAGTGCTTAGGATTAGGGTTAGGGTTTGGGGTTAAAGTAAGTGTTAGGGGTTAGGTTTAAGGATCAAAGGTTAGGGTTATTTTTAGCTGTAGTGTTAGGGTTAGGGATAAGGTATCCCATTAGCATTAAGGGTCTTCCTTACTGTAGGGTTAAGGGTAAGGCTTAGAGTTAAAGGTTAAGGTTAGGGTCAGTGTTAAGATTTAGGGTGAGGGTTAACGGTTAGGGTAAAGGTTAAGCGTTAGGGTTAGGGATTAGTGATTAGGGTTTTTGGTTAGTGTCAGGGTTAGCGGTTAGGAGTTAGTGTTTTATGAAGGGGTATGGTTACAATTGGGATTGGGGTTAGATTTAGGGTGAGGTATAGGGGTTAGGTTTAGGGGTTAGTTTTAGGGTAAAAGGATAGGATTAGGGTTACGGGTTGGGCTTAGGTTTAGGGTTAAAGTTTACTACTAGGGTTAGGGTTAGGGTTCAGGGTTAGCTGTAGGGGTTCTCATTAGGTTTAGGTGTCAGGTTAGTGTCAGGGTTAGGTCTAGTCGTCAGGGTAAGGATTAGGGTTAGCTTTAAGAGCTAGGGTTAGGTTTAATGGTTAGGATTAGGATTAGGGTTAAGGGTTAGGGTAAGGCTTAGGGGTTAGGGTGAAGGGTTAGGGTTTTTGTTAGGCATAGCGTTGGGGTTAGAAGTAAGGGTTACTGTCAGTGTTAGGTTTGTAGGTAGGGTTACGGTTAGGGTTAGCAGTTTAGAATTAGGGTTAGGGATTAGGTGTCACAGTGATGACTAGGAGAAAGGGTTAGAATTATGAGATAGGGGTTGTTCTCAGGAAATGGGTTATGCATTAACGTTAGGATAAGAGGTTAAAGTTAGGGGCACGGTGAGGTTTACGTGTTAAGGGGAGAAATAGGAACAGGGTTGGGTGTTATGTTCAGGGTTAGGGTTATCTGTTAAAGGTATTGTTTATGCTTAGCGCACGGGCCCTGTCTGCATTAGGCGGGCGGAGGGAGTTTAGTGGGCTGGGATTGTACCCAGGAACCCACTCTATCATACTCTGGGTATGGGCCAGTGGGTTTCATGCAGGACACCGTGGTAGAGCCTCCTTTCACGCATGGCATGGGAGGATTGCAGGCTTTTTAAACTCTAAGAAAGCAAGAAGTCTGAGAATTAGATTTAGGGTTAGGATTATGGTTAGGGTTAAGGATGAAGTTTAGTGTTAGGGTGAGGGCTTAGGGTTAGGGATTAGGGTTAGGGTTAAAGGTTACTCTTAGGTTTAACGGTTACACTTTGGTTTAGGGTTGAGGTTTATGGTTAGGGTTAAGAAGAGTGGTTAGGTTTAGGTAGAGGGTTAGGTTTAAGTGTTAGGTTTAGGGTTGAAGATTAGGATTAGGGTTAGGATAAAAGGTTAGGGTGAGAGTTAACGCTTAGGGTTAAGGTTAAGAGTTAGGGTTTAGGGTTAGGGTTAGGGATAGGGTTAGTTTTAGGGTTATAGTTATGTGCTATGGTTTGTGTTAGAGGTTAGGGTTAGGTTTACTGGTCACGGTTAGGGTTACGTTTAGGGGTTAGCATTAGGGTTAGGGTTAAGGGATAGGATTAGGGTTAAGTGTTGGGCTTAGGGTTAGGGTTTAGTGTTAGGGTTATCATTAAGGATTAGGTTTACGGTCAGGGTTAAATGCTTGGGTGCGGGTAATGGTTAGGGTCAGGTTTATGGTTCACGGATAGGGTTAGTGTTAAGGGTTACGGGTAGGTTTAGGGTTCACGGTTAGAGTTATCATTAGGGCTTAAGGTTAGGATTAGGCGGTTGGTTAGATTTAGGGTTAGATCTAGGCGTTAGGGTAAGGGCTAGCGTTAGGGTTAAGAGATATGGTTAGGTTTAATGCTTAGGATTAGGGTTAGGGTTTGGGGTTAAAGTAAGTGTTAGGGGTTAGGTTTAAGGATCAAAGGTTAGGGTTAGGGTTAGGGTTAGGGTTAGGGTTTTTGTTAGGCATAGCGTTGGGGTTAGAAGTAAGGGTTACTGTCAGTGTTAGGGTTGTAGGTAGGGTTACGGTTAGGGTTAGCGGTTTAGAATTAGGGTTAGGGATTAGGTGTCACAGTGATGACTAGGAGATAGGGTTAGAATTATGGGATAGGGGTGGTTCTCAGGAAATGGGTTATGCATTAACGTTAGGATAAGAGGTTAAAGTTAGGGGCACGGTGAGGTTTACGTGTTAAGGGGAGAAATAGGAACTGGGTTGGGTGTTATGTTCAGGTTTAGGGTTATCTGTTAAAGGTATTGTTTATGCTTAGCGCACGGGCCCTGTCTGCATTAGGCGGGCGGGGGGAGTTTAGGGGGCTGGGATTGTACCCGGGTACCCACTCTATCATACTCTGGGTATGGGCCCGTGGGTTTCATGCAGGACACAGTGGTAGAGCCTCCTTTCACGCATGGCATGGGAGGATTGCAGGCTTTCTAAACTCTAAGAAAGCAAGAAGTCTGAGAATTAGATTTAGGGTTAGGATTATGGTTAGGGTTAAGGATGAAGTTTAGTGTTAGGGTGAGGGCTTAGGGTTAGGGCTTAGGGTTAGGGTTAAAGGTTACTCTTAGGTTTAACGGTTACACTTTGGTTTAGGGTTGAGGTTTACGGTTAGGGTTAAGATGAAGGGTTAGGGTTAGGTACAGGGTTAGGGTTAAGTGTTAGGTTTAGGGTTGAAGATTAGGATTAGGGTTAGGATTAAAGGTTAGCGTGAGAGTTAACGCTTAGGGTTAAGGTTAAGTGTTAAGGTTTAGGGTTAGGTTTAGGGTTAGGGTTCGTTTTATTTTTAAAGTTATGTGCTATGATTTGTGTTAGATGTTAGGGTTAGGTTTACTGGTCACGGTGAGGGTTACGTTTAGGGGTTAGCATTAGGGTTAGGGTTACGGTTAGGGTTAAGGGATAGGATTAGGGTTAAGTGTTGGGCTTAGGGTTAGGGTTTAGTGTTAGGGTTATCATTAAGGATTAGGGGTAGTGTCAGGGTTAAATGCTTGGGTGCGGGTAATGATTAGGGTCAGGGTTAAGGTCCACGGATAGGGTTAGTGTTAAGGGTTACGGGTAGGTTTTGGGTTCAGGGTTAGAGTTAGCATTCGGGCTTAAGGTTAGGATTAGGCGGTAGGTTAGATTTAGGGTTAGATCTAGGCGTTAGGGTAAGGGCTAGCGTTAGGGTTAAGAGATAGGGTTAGGTTTAATGCTTAGGATTAGGTTAGGGTTTGGGGTTAAAGTAAGTGTTAGGGGTTAGGTTTAAGGATCAAAGGTTAGGGTTATTTTTAGCTGTAGTGTTAGGGTTAGGGATAAGGGATCCCATTAGCATTAAGGGTCTTCCTTACTGTAGGGTTAAGGGTTAGGCTTAGAGTTAAAGCTGAAGGTTAGGGTCAGTGTTAAGATTTAGGGTGAGGGTTAACGGTTAGGGTAAAGGTTAAGCGTTAGGGTTAGGGATTAGTGATTAGGGTTTTTGGTTAGTGTTAGGGTTAGCGGTTAGGAGTTAGTGATTTATGAAGGGGTATGGTTAGAATTAGGATTGGGGTTAGAGTTAGGGTGAGGTATAGGGGTTAGGTTTAGGGGTTAGTTTTCGGGTAAAAGGATAGGATTAGGGTTACGGGTTGGGCTTAGGTTTAGGGTTAAAATTCACTGCTAGGGTTAGGGATAGGGTTCAGGGTTAGCTTTAGGGGTTCTGGTTAGGGTTAGGTGTGAGGTTAGTGTCAGGGTTAGGTCTAGTCGTGAGGGTAAGGTTTAGGGTTAGCTTTAAGAGCTAGGGTTAGGTTTAATGGTTAGGATTAGGATTAGGGTTAAGGGTTAGGGTAAGGCTTAGGGGTTAGGGTGAAGGGTTAGGGTCAAGGGTTAGGGTTTTTCTTAGGCATAGCGTTGGGGTTAGAAGTAAGGGTTACTGTCAGTGTTAGGGTTGTAGGTAGGGTTACTGTTAGCGTTAGCGGTTTAGAATTAGGGTTAGGGATTAGGTGTCACAGTGATGATTAGGAGATAGGGTTAGAATTATGGGATAGGGGTTGTCTCAGGAAATGGGTTATGCATTAACGTTAGGATAAGAGGTTAAAGTTAGGGGCACGGTGAGGTTTACGTGTTAAGGGGAGAAATAGGAACAGGGTTGGGTGTTATGTTCAGGGTTAGGGTTATCTGTTAAAGGTATTGTTTATCCTTAGCGCACGGGCCCTGTCTGCATTAGGCGGGCGGGGCGAGTTTAGGGGGCTGGGATTGTACCCGGGAACCCACTCTATCATACTCTGGGTATGGGCCCGTGGGTTTCATGCAGGACACAGTGGTAGAGCCTCCTTTCACGCATGGCATGGGAGGATTGCAGGCTTTCTAAACTCTAAGAAAGCAAGAAGTCTGAGAATTAGATTTAGGGTTAGGATTATGGTTAGGGTTAAGGATGAAGTTTAGTGTTAGGGTGAGGGTTTAGGGTTAGGGATTAGGGTTAGGGTTAAAGGTTACTCTTAGGTTTAACGGTTACACTTTGGTTTCGCGTTCAGGTTTACGATTAGGGTTAAGATGAAGGGTTAGGGTTAGGTACAGGGTTAGGGTTAAGTGTTAGGTTTAGGGTTGAAGATTAGGATTAGGGTTAGGATTAAAGGTTAGCGTGAGAGTTAACGCTTAGGGTTAAGGTTAAGAGTTAAGGTTTAGGGTTACGGTTAGGGTTAGGGTTCGTTTTAGGGTTAGAGTTATGTGCTATGATTTGTGTTAGAGGTTAGGGTTAGGTTTACTGGTCACGGTGAGGGTCACGTTTAGGGGTTAGCATTAGGGTAAGGGTTACGGTTAGGGTTAAGGGAAGGGATTAGGGTTAAGTGTTGGGCTTAGGGTTAGGGTTTAGTGTTAGGGTTATCATTAAGGATTAGGGGTAGTGTCAGGGTTAAATGCTTGGGTGCGGGTAATGATTAGGGTCAGGGTTAAGGTCCACGGATAGGGTTAGTGTTAAGGGTTACGGGTAGGTTTTGGGTTCAGGGTTAGAGTTAGCATTAGGGCTTAAGGTTAGGATTAGGCGGTAGGTTAGATTTAGGGTTAGATCTGGCGTTAGGGTAAGGGCTAGCGTTAGGGTTAAGAGATAGGGTTAGGTTTAATGCTTAGGATTAGGGTTAGGGTTTGGGGTTAAAGTAAGTGTTAGGGGTTAGTTTTAAGGATCAAAGGTTAGGGTTATTTTTAGCTGTAGTGTTAGGGTTAGGGATAAGGGATCCCATTAGCATTAAGGGTCTTCCTTACTGTAGGGTTAAGGGTTAGGCTTAGAGTTAAAGGTGAAGGTTAGGGTCAGTGTTAAGATTTAGGGTGAAGGTTAACGGTTAGGGTAAAGGTTAAGCGTTAGGGTTAGGGATTAGTGATTAGGGTTTTTGGTTAGTGTTAGGGTTAGCGGTTAGGAGTTAGTGTTTTATGAAGGGGTATGGTTAGAATTAGGATTGGGGTTAGAGTTAGGGTGAGGTATAGGGGTTAGGTTTAGGGGTTAGTTTTCGGGTAAAAGGATAGGATTAGGGTTACTGGTTGAGCTTAGGTTTAGGGTTAAAGTTCACTGCTAGGGTTAGGGATAGGGTTCAGGGTTAGCTTTAGGGGTTCTGGTTAGGGTTAGGTGTTAGATTAGTGTCAGGGTTAGGTCTAGTTGTGAGCGTAAGGTTTAGGGTTAGCTTTAAGAGCTAGGGTTAGGTTTAATGGTTAGGATTAGGATTAGGGTTAAGGGTTAGGTTAAGGCTTAGGGGTTAGGGTGAAGTGTTAGGGTCAAGGGTTAGGGTTTTTGTTAGGCATAGCGTTGGGGTTAGAAGTAAGGGTTACTGTCAGTGTTAGGGTTGTAGGTAGGGTTACGGTTAGGGTTAGCGGTTTAGAATTAGGGTTAGGGATTAGGTGTCACAGTGATGACTAGGAGATAGGGTTAGAATTATGGGATAGGGGTTGTTCTCAGGAAATGGGTTATGCATTAACGTTAGGATAAGAGGTTAAAGTTAGGGGCACGGTGAGGTTTACGTGTTAAGGGGAGAAATAGGAACAGGGTTGGGTGTTATGTTCAGGGTTAGGGTTATCTGTTAAAGGTATTGTTTATGCTTAGCGCACGGGCCCTGTCTGCATTAGGCGGGCAGGGGGAGTTTAGGGGGCTGGGATTGTACCCGGGAACCCACTCTATCATACTCTGGGTATGGGCCCGTGGGTTTCATGCAGGACACAGTGGTAGAGCCTCCTTTCACGCATGGCATGGGAGGATTGCAGGCTTTCTAAACTCTAAGAAAGCAAGAAGTCTGAGAATTAGATTTAGGGTTAGGATTATGGTTACGGTTAAGGATGAAGTTTAGTGTTAGGGTGAGGGCTTAGGGTTAGGTTTTACGGTTAGGGTTAAAGGTTACTCTTAGGTTTAACGGTTACACTTTGGTTTTGCGTTCAGGTTTACGGTTAGAGTTAAGACGAAGGGTTAGGGTTAGGTACAGGGTTAGGGTTAAGTGTTAGGTTTAGGGTTGAAGATTAGGATTAGGGTTAGGATTAAAGGTTAGGGTGAGAGTTAACGCTTAGGGTTAAGGTTAAGAGTTAGGGTTAGTGTAAGTGTTAGTTTTAGGGTTAGAGTTACGTGTTATGGTTTGTGTTAGAGGTTAGGGTTAGGTTTACTGGTCACGGTTAGGGTTACGTTTAGGGGTTAGCATTAGGGTTAGGGTTAAGGGATAGGATTAGGGTTAAGTGTTGGGCTTAGGGTTAGGGTTTAGTGTTAGGGTTATCATTAAGGATTAGGGGTAGGGTCAGGGTTAAATGCTTGGGTGCGGGTAATGGTTAGGGTCAGGGTTAAGGTTTACGGATAGGGTTAGTGTTAGGTGTTACCGGTAGGTGTAGGGTTCAGGGTTAGAGTTAGCATTAAGGCTTAAGGTTAGGGTTAGGCGGTAGGTTAGATTTAGGGTTAGATCTAGGCGTTAGGGTAAGGGCTAGCGTTAGGGTTAAGAGATAGGGTTAGGTTTAATGCTTAGGATTAGGGTTAAGTTTTCTGTTAAAGTAAGTGTTAGGGGTTAGGTTTAAGGATCAAAGGTTAGGGTTATTTTTAGCTGCAGTGTTAGGGTTAGGGATAAGGGATCCCATTAGCATTAAGGGTCTTCCTTACTGTAGGGTTAAGGGTTAGGCTTAGAGTTAAAGGTGAAGGTTAGGGTCAGTGTTAAGATTTAGGGTGAGGGTTAACGGTTAGGGTAAAGGTTAAGCGTTAGGGTTAGGGATTAGTGATTAGGGTTTTTGGTTAGTGTTAGGGTTAGCGGTTAGGAGTTAGTGTTTTATGAAGGGGTATGGTTAGAATTAGGATTGGGGTTAGAGTTAGGGTGAGGTATAGGGGTTCGGTTTAGGGGTTAGTTTTAGGGTAAAAGGATAGGATTAGGGTTACGGGTTGGGGTTAGGTTTAGGGTTAAAGTTTACTGCTAGGGTTAGGGATAGGGTTCACGGTTAGCTTTAGGGGTTCTGGTTAGGGCTAGGTGTTAGGTTAGTGTCAGGGTTACGTCTAGTCGTGAGGTTAAGGTTTAGGGTTAGCTTTAAGAGCTAGGGTTAGGTTTAATGGTTAGGATTAGGATTAGGGTTAAGGGTTAGGGTAAGGCTTAGGGGTTAAGGTGAAGGGTTAGGGTCAATGGTTAGGGTTTTTGTTAGGCATAGCGTTGGGGTTAGAAGTAAGGGTTACTGTCAGTGTTAGGGTTGTAGGTAGGGTTACAGTTAGGGTTAGCGGTTTAGAATTAGGGTTAGGGATTAGGTGTCACAGTGATGACTAAGAGATAGGGTTAGAATTATGGGATAGGGGTTGTTCTCAGGAAATGGGTTATGCATTAACGTTAGGATAAGAGGTTAAAGTTAGGCGCAAGGTGAGGTTTACGTGTTAAGGGGAGAAATAGGAACAGGGTTCGGTGTTATGTTCAGGGCTAGGGTTATCTGTTAAAAGTATTGTTTATGTTTAGCGCACGGGCCCTGTCTGCATTAGGCGGACTGGGGGAGTTTAGGGGGCTGGGATTGTACCCGGGAACCCACTCTATCATACTCTGGGTATGGGCCCGTGGGTTTCATGCAGGACACAGTGGTAGAGCCTCCTTTCACGCATGGCATGGGAGGATTGCAGGCTTTCTAATCTCTAAGAAAGCAAGAAGTCTGAGAATTAGATTTAGGGGTAGGATTATGGTTAGGGTTAAGGATGAAGTTTAGTGTTAGGGTGAGGGCTTAGGGTTAGGGTTAAAGGTTACTCTTAGGTTTAACGGTTACACTTTGGTTTAGGGTTGAGGTTTACGGTTAGGGTTAAGATGAGGGGTTAGGGTTAGGTACAGTGTTAGGGTTAAGTGTTAGGTTTAGGGTTGAAGATTAGGATTAGGGTTAGGATTAAAGGTTAGCGTGAGAGTTAACGCTTAGGGTTAAGGTTAAGTGTTAGGGTTTAGGGTTAGGGTTAGGGTTAGGGTTAGTTTTAGGGTTAGAGTTATGTGCTATGTTTTGTGTTAGAGGTTAGGGTTAGGTTTACTGGTCACGGTTACGGTTACGTTTAGGGGTTAGCATTAGGGTTAGGGTTAGGGTTAGGGTTAAGGGATAGGATTAGGGTTAAGTGTTGGGCTTAGGGTTAGGGTTTAGTGTTAGGGTTATCATTAAGGATTAGGGGTAGGGTCAGGGTTAAATGCTTGGGTGCGGGTAATGGTTAGGGTCAGGGTTAACGTTCACGGATAGGGTTAGTGTTAAGAGTTACGGGTAGGTTTAGGGTTCAGGGTTAGAGTTAGCATTAGGGCTTAAGGTTAGGATTAGGCGGTAGGTTAGATTTAGGGTTAGATCTAGGCGTTAGGGTAAGGGCTAGCGTTAGGGTTAAGAGATAGGTTTAGGTTTAATGCTTAGGATTAGGGTTAGGGTTTGGGGTTAAAGGAAGTGTTAGGGGTTAGGTTTAAGGATCAAAGGTTAGGGTTATTTTTAGCTGTAGTGTTAGGGTTAGGGATAAGGGGTCCCATTAGCATTAAGGGTCTTCCTTACTGTAGGGTTAAGGGTTAGGCTTAGAGTTAAAAGTTAAGGTTAGGGTCAGTGTTAAGATTTAGGGTGAGGGTTAACGGTTAGGGTAAAGGTTAAGCATTAGGGTTAGGGATTAGTGATTAGGGTTTTTGGTTAGTGTTAGGGTTAGTGGTTAGGAGTTAGTGTTTTATTAAGGGGTATGGTTAGAATTAGGACTGGGGTTAGAGTTAGGGTGAGGTATAGGGGTTAGGTTTAGTTGTTAGTTTTAGGGTAAAAGGATAGGATTAGGGTTACGGGATTGGACTTAGGTTTAGGGTTAAAGTTTACTGCTAGGGTTAGGGATAGGGTTCAGGGTTAGCTTTAGGGGTTCTGGTTAGGGTTAGGTGTTAGGTTAGTGTTGGGGTTAGGTCCAGTCGTGAGGGTAAGGTTTAGGGTTAGCTTTAAGAGCTAGGGTTAGGTTTAATGGTTAGGATTAGGATTACGGTTAAGGGTTAGGGTAAGGCTTAGGGGTTAGGGTGAAGGGTTAGGGTCAAGGGTTAGGGTTTTTGTTAGGCATAGCGTTGGGTTTAGAAGTATTGGTTACTGTCAGTGTTAATGTTGTAGGTAGGGTTACGGTTAGGGTTAGCGGTTTAGAATTAGGGTTAGGGATTAGGTGTCACAGTGATGACTAGGAGATAGGGTTAGAATTGTGGGATAGGGGTTTTTCTCAGGAAATGGGTTATGCATTTACGTTAGGATAAGAGGTTAAAGTTAGGCGCACGGTGAGGTTTATGTGTTAAGGGGAGAAATAGGAACAGGGTTGGGTGTATGTTCAGGGTTAGGGTTATCTGTTAAAGGTATTGTTTATGCTTAGCACACGGGCCCTGTCTGCATTAGGCGGGCGGGGGGAGTTTAGGGGGCTGGGATTGTACACGGGAACCCACTCTATCATACTCTGGGTATGGGCCCGTGGGTTTCATGCAGGACACAGTGGTAGAGCCTCCTTTCACGCATGGCATGGGAGGATTGCAGGCTTTCTAAACTCTAAGAAAGCAAGAAGTCTGAGAATAAGATTTAGGGTTAGGATTATGGTTAGGGTGAAGGATGAAGTTTAGTGTTAGGGTGAGGGCTTAGGTTTAGGGATAAGGGTTAGGGTTAAAGGTTACTCTTAAGTTTAACTGTTACACTTTGGTTTCGGGTTGAGGTTTACGGTTAGGGTTAAGATGAGGGGTTAGGGTTTGGTACAGGGTTAGGGTTAAGTGTTAGGTTTAGGGTTGAAGATTAGGATTAGGGTTAGGATTAAAGGTTAGCGTGAGAGTCAACACTTAGGGTTAAGGTTAAGAGTTAGGGTTTAGGGTTAGGGTTAGGGTTAGTTTTAGGGTTAGAGTTATGTGCTATGGTTTGTGTTAGAGGTTAGGGTTAGGTTTACTGGTGACCGTTAGGGTTACGTTTAGGGGTTAGCATTAGGGTTAGGGTTAGGTTAAGGGATAGGATTAGGGTTAAGTGTTGGGCTTAGGGTTAGGGTTTAGTGTTAGGGTTATCATTAATGATTAGGGTTAGGGTCAGGGTTAAATGCTTGGGTGCGGGTAATGGTTAGGGTCAGGGTTAAGGTTAACGGATAGGGTTAGTGTTAAGGGTTACGGGTAGGTTTAGGGTTCAGGGTTAGAGTTAGCATTAGGGCTTAAGGTTAGGATTAAGCGGTAGGTTAGATTTAGGGTTAGATCTAGGCGTTAGGGTAAGGGCTAGCCTTAGGGTTAAGAGATAGGTTTAGGTTTAATGCTTAGGATTAGGGTTAGGGTTTGGGGTTAAAGTAAGTGTGAGGGGTTAGGTTTAGGATCAAAGGTTAGGGTAATTTTTAGCTGTAGTGTTAGGGTTAGGGATAAGGGATCCCATTAGCATTAAGGGTCTTCCTTACTGTAGGGTTAAGGGTTTGGCTTAGAGTTAAAGGTTAAGGTTAGGGTCAGTGTTAAGATTTAGGGTGAGGGTTAACGGTTAGGGTAAAGGTTAAGCGTTAGGGTTAGGGATTAGTGATTAGGGTTTTTGGTTAGTGTTAGGGTTAGCGGTTAGGAGTTAGTGTATTATAAAGGGGTATGGTTAGAATTAGGACTGGGGTTAGAGTTAGGGTGAGGTATAGGGGTTAGGTTTAGGGGTTAGTTTTAGGGTAAAAGGATAGGATTAGGTTTACGGGTTAGGCTTAGGTTTAGGGTTAAAGTTTACTGCTAGGGTTAGGGATAGGGTTCAGGGTTAGCTTTAGGGGTTCTGGTTAGGGTTAGGTGTTAGGTTAGTGTCAGGGTTAGGTCTAGTCGTGAGGGTAAGGTTTAGGGTTAGATTTAAGAGCTAGGGTTAGGTATAATGGTTAGGATTAGGATTAGGGTTAAGGGTTAGGGTAAGGCTTAGGGGTTAGGGTGAAGGGTTAGGGTCAAGGGTTAGGGTTTTTGTTAGGCATAGCGTTGGGGTTAGAAGTAAGGGTTACTGTCAGTGTTAGGGTTGTAGGTAGGGTTACGGTTAGGGTTAGCGGTTTAGAATTAGGGTTAGGGATTAGGTGTCACAGTGATGACTAGGAGATAGGGTTAGAATTATGGGATAGGGTTTGTTCTCAGGAAATGTGTTATGCATTAACGTTAGGATAAGAGGTTAAAGTGAGGCGCACGGTGAGGTTTACGTGTTAAGGGGAGAAATAGGAACAGGGTTGGGTGTTATGTTCAGGGTTAGGGTTATCTGTTAAAGGTATTGTTTATGCTTAGCGCACGGGCCCTGTCTGCATTAGGCGGGCGGGGCGAGTTTAGGGGGCTGGGATTGTACCCGGGAACCCACTCTATCATATTCTGGGTATGGGCCCGTGGGTTTCATGCAGGACACAGTGGTAGAGCCTCCTTTCACGCATGGCATGGGAGGATTGCAGGCTTTCTAAACTCTAAGAAAGCAAGAAGTCTGAGAATGAGATTTAGGGTTAGGATTGTGGTTAGGGTTAAGGATGAAGTTTAGTGTTAGGGTGAGGGCTTAGGGTTAGGGATTAGGGTTAGGGTTAAAGGTTACTCTTAGGTTTAACGGTTACACTTTGGTTTAGGGTTGAGGTTTACGGTTAGGGTTAAGATGAGGGGTTAGGGTTTGGTACAGGGTTAGGGTTAAGTGTTAGGTTTAGGGTTGAAGATTAGGATTAGGGTTAGGATTAAAGGTTAGCGTGAGAGTTAACACTTAGGGTTAAGGTTAAGAGTTAGGGTTTAGGGTTGGGTTAGGGTTAGTTTTAGGGTTAGAGTTATGTGCTATGATTTGTGTTAGAGGTTAGGGTTAGGTTTACTGGTGACGGTTAGGGTTACGTTTAGGGGTTAGCATTAGGGTTAGGGTTAGGTTAAGGGATAGGATTAGGGTTAAGTGTTGGGCTTAGGGTTAGGGTTTAGTGTTAGGGTTATCATTAAGGATTAGGGGTAGGTTCAGGGTTAAATGCTTGGGTGCGGGTAATGGTTAGGGTCAGGGTTAAGGTTCACGGATAGGGTTAGTGTTAAGGGTTACGGGTAGGTTTAGAGTTCAGGGTTAGAGTTAGCATTAGGGCTTAAGGTTAGGATTAGGCGGTAGGTTAGATTTAGGGTTAGATCTAGGCGTTAGGGTAAGGGCTAGCGTTAGGGTTAAGAGATAGGGTTAGGTTTAATGCTTAGGATTAGGGTTAGGGTTTGGGGTTAAAGCAAGTGTTAGGGGTTAGGTTTAAGGATCAAGGTTAGGGTTATTTTTAGCTGTAGTGTTAGGGTTAGGGATAAGGGATCCCATTAGCATTAAGGGTCTTCCTTACTGTAGGGTTAAGGGTTAGGCTTAGAGTTAAAGGTTAAGGTTAGGGTCAGTGTTAAGATTTAGGGTGAGGGTTAACGGTTAGGGTAAAGGTTAAGCGTTAGAGTTAGGGATTAGTGATTAGGGTTTTTGGTTAGTGTTAGGGTTAGCGGTTAGGAGTTAGTGTTTTATGAAGGGGTATGGTTAGAATTAGGATTGGGGTTAGAGTTAGGGTGAGGTATAGGGGTTAGGTTTAGGGGTTAGTTTTAGGGTAAAAGGATAGGATTAGGGTTACGGGTTGGGCTTAGGTTTAGGGTTAAAGTTTACTGCTAGGGTTAGGGATAGGGTTCAGGGTTAGCTTTAGGGGTTCTGGTTAGGGTTAGGTGTTAGGTTAGTGTCAGGATTAGGTCTAGTCGTGAGGGTAAGGTTTAGGGTTAGCTTTAAGAGCTAGGGTTAGGTTTAATGGTTAGGATTAGGATTAGGGTTAAGGGTTAGGGTAAGGCTTAGGGGTAATGGTGAAGGGTTAGGGTCAAGGGTTAGGGTTTTTGTTAGGCATAGCGTTGGGTTTAGACGTAAGGGTTACTGTCAGTGTTAGGGTTGTAGGTAGGGTTACGGTTAGGGTTAGCGATTTAGAATTAGGGTTAGGGATTAGGTGTCACACTGATGACTAGGAAATAGGGTTAGAATTATGGGATGGGGTTGTTCTCAGGAAATGGGTTATGCATTAACGTTAGGATAAGAGGTTAAAGTTAGGCACACGGTGAGGTTTACGTGTTAAGGGGAGAAATAGGAACAGGGTTGGGTGTTATGTTCAGGGTTAGGGTTATCTGTTAAAGGTATTGTTTATGCTTAGCGCACGGGCCCTGTCTGCATTAGGCGGGCGGGGGGAGTTTAGGGGGCTGGGATTGTACCCGGGAACCCACTCTATCATACTCTGGGTATGGGCCTGTGGGTTTCATGCAGGACACAGTGGTAGAGCCTCCTTTCACGCATGGCATGGGAGGATTGCAGGCTTTCTAAACTCTAAGAAAGCAAGAAGTCTGAGAATTAGATTTAGGGTTAGGATTCTGGTTAGGGTTAAGGATGAAGTTTAATGTTAGGGTGAGGGTTTAGGGATAGGGATTAGGGTTACGGATAAAGGTTACTCTTAGGTTTAACGGTTACACTTTGGTTTCAGGTTGAGGTTTACGGTTAGGGTTAAGATGAGGGGTTAGGGTTTGGTACAGGGATAGGGTTAAGTGTTAGGTTTAGGGTTGAAGATTAGGATTAGGGTTAGGATTAAAGGTTAGCGTGAGAGTTAACGCTTAGGGTTAAGGTTAAGAGTTAGGGTTTAGGGTTAGGTTTGGGTTAGTTTTAGGGTTAGAGTTATGTGCTATGGTTTGTGTTAGAGGTTAGAGTTAGGTATACTGGTGACGGTTAGGGTTACGTTTAGGGGTTAGCATTAGGGTTAGGGTTAGGTTAAGGGATAGGATTAGGGTAAAGTGTTGGGCTTAGGGTTAGGGTTTAGTGTTAGGGTTATCATTAAGGATTAGGGGTAGGGTCAGGGTTAAATGCTTGGGTGCGGGTAATGGTTAGGGTCAGGGTTAAGGTTCACGGATAGGGTTAGTGTTAAGGGTTACGGGTAGGTTTAGGGTTCAGGGTTACAGTTATCATTAGGGCTTAAGGTTAGGATTAGGCGGTAGGTTAGATTTAGGGTTAGATCTAGGCGTTAGGGTAAGGGCTAGCGTTAGGGTTAAGAGATAGGGTTAGGTTTAATGCTTAGGATTAGAGTTAGGGTTTGGGGTTAAAGTAAGTGTTAGGGGTTAGGTTTAAGGATCAAGGTTAGGGTTATTTTTAGCTGTAGTGTTAGGGTTAGGGTTAAGGGATCCCATTAGCATTAAGGGTCTTCCTTACTGTAGGGTTAAGGGTTAGGCTTAGAGTTAAAGGTTAAGGTTAGGGTCAGTGTTAAGATTTAGGGTGAGGGTTAACGGTTAGGGTAAAGGTTAAGCGTTAGAGTTAGGGATTAGTGATTAGGGTTTTTGGTTAGTGTTAGGGTTAGTGGTTAGGAGTTAGTGTTTTACGAAGGGGTATGGTTAGAATTAGGATTGGGGTTAGAGTTAGGGTGAGGTATAGGGGTTCGGTTTAGGGGTTAGTTTTAGAGTAAAAGGATAGGATTAGGGATACGGGTTGGGGTTAGGTTAGAGTTAAAGTTTACTGCTAGGGTTAGGGATAGGGTTCAGTATTAGCTTTAGGGGTTCTGGTTAGGGTTAGGTGTTAGGTTAGTGTCAGGGTTAGGTCCAGTCGTGAGGGTAAGGTTTAGGGTTAGCTTTAAGAGCTAGGGTTAGGTTTAATGGTTAGGATTAGGATTAGGGTTAAGGGTTAGGGTAAGGCTTAGGGGTTAGGGTGAAGGGTTAGAGTCAAGGGTTAGGGTTTTTGTTAGGCATAGCGTTGGGGTTAGAAGTAAGGGTTACTGTCAGTGTTAGGGTTGTAGGTAGGGTTACAGTTAGGGTGTGCGGTTTAGAATTAGGGTTAGGGATTAGGTGTTACAGTTATGACTAGGAGATAGGGTTAGAATTATGGGATAGGGGTTGTTCTCGGGGAATGGGTTATGCATTAACGTTAGGATAAGAGGTTAAAGTTAGGCTCACGGTGAGGTTTACGTGTTAAGGGGAGAAATAGGAACAGGGTTGGGTGTTATGTTCAGGGTTAGGGTTATCTGTTAAAGGTATTGTTTATGCTTAGCGCACGGGCCCTGTCTGCATTAGGCGGGCGGGAGGAGTTTAGGGGGCTGGGATTGTACCCGGGAACCCACTCTATCATAATCTCGGTATGGGCCCGTGGGTTTGATGCAGGACACAGTGGTAGAGCGTCCTTTCACGCATGGCATGGGAGGATTGCAGGCTTTCTAAACTCTAAGAAAGCAAGAAGTCTGAGAATGAGATTTAGGGTTAGGATTCTGGTTAGGGTTAAGGATGAAGTTTAGTGTTAGGGTGAGGGCTTAGGGTTAGGGATTAGGGTTAGGGTTAAAGGTTACTCTTAGGTTTAACGGTTACACTTTGGTTTCGGGTTGAGGTTTACGGTTAGGGTTAAGATGAGGGGTTAGGGTTTGGTACAGGGTTAGGGTTAAGTGTTAGGTTTAGGGTTGAAGATTAGGATTAGGGTTAGGATTAAAGGTTAGCGTGAGAGTTAACGCTTAGGATTAAGGTTAAGTGTTAGGGTTTATGGTTACGGTTAGGGTTAATTTTAGGGTTAGAGTTAAGTGCTGTGGTTTGTGTTAGAGTTTAGGGTTAGGTTTACTGGTGACGGTTAGGGTTACGTTTAGGGTTTAGCATTAGGGTTAGGGTTAGGGTTAGGGTTTAGGGATAGGATTAGGGTTAAGTGTTGGGCTTAGGGTTAGGGTTTAGTTTTAGGGTTATCATTAAGGATTAGGGTTAGGGTCAGGGTTAAATGCTTGGGTGCGGGTAATGGTTAGGGTCAGGGTTAAGGTTAATGGATAGGGTTAGTGTTAAGGGTTACGGGTAGGTTTAGGGTTCAGGGTTAGAGTTAGCATTAGGGCTTAAGGTTAGGATTAGGCGGTAGGTTAGATTTAGGGTTAGATCTAGGCGTTAGGGTAAGGGCT
Source organism: Eulemur rufifrons (assembly GCF_041146395.1). NCBI lineage: Eukaryota > Metazoa > Chordata > Mammalia > Primates > Lemuridae > Eulemur > Eulemur rufifrons. The sequence goes on along the minus strand of NC_091009.1, from coordinate 1,200,232 downwards.
AGCGTTAGGTTTAAGAGATAGGGTTAGGTTTAATGCTTAGGATAAGGGTTAGGGTTTGGGGTTAAAGTAAGTGTTAGGGGTTAGGTTTAAGGATCAAAGGTTAGGGTTATTTTTAGCTGTACTGTTAGGGTTAGGGATAAGGGATCCCATTAGCATTAAGGGTCTTCCTTACTGTAGGGTTAAGGGTTAGGCTTAGAGTTAAAGGTTAAGGTTAGGGTCAGTGTTAAGATTTAGGGTGAGGGTTAATGGTTAGGGTAAAGGTTAAGCGTTAAGGTTAGGGATTAGTGATTAGGGTTTTTGCTTAGTGTTAGAGTTAGCGGGTAGGAGTTAGTGTTTTATGAAGGGGTATGGTTAGAATTAGGACTGGGGTTAGAGTGAGGGTGAGGTACAGGGGTTAGGTTTAGGGGTTAGTTTTAGGGTAAAAGGATAGGATTAGGGTTACGGGTTGGGCTTAGGTTTAGGGTTAAAGTTTACTGCTAGGAGTAGGGATAGGGTTCAGGGTTAGCTTTAGGGGTTCTGGTTAGGGTTAGGTGTTAGTTTAGTGTCAGGGTTAGGTCTAGTCGTGAGGGTAAGGTTTAGGCTTAGCTTTAAGAGCTAGGGTTAGGCTTAATGTTTAGGATTAGGATTAGGGTTAAGGGTTAGCGTAAGGCTTAGGGGTTAGGGTGAAGGGTTAGGGTTTTTGTTAGGCATAGCGTTGGGGTTAGAAGTAAGGGTTACTGTCAGTGTTAGGGTTGTAGGTAGGGTTCCGGTTAGGGTTAGTGGTTTAGAATTAGGGTTAGGGATTAGGTGTTCCTGTGATGACTAGGAGATAGGGTTAGAATTATGGGATAGGGGTTGTTCTCAGGGAATGGGTTATGCATTAACGTTAGGATAAGAGCTTAAAGTTAGGCTCATGGTGAGGTTTACGTGTTAAGGGGAGAAATAGGAACAGGGTTGGGTGTTATGTTCAGGGTTAGGGTTATCTGTTAAAGGTATTGTTTATGCTTAGCGCACGGGCCCTGTCTGCATTAGGCGGGTGGGGGGAGTTTAGGGGGCTGGGATTGTACCCGGGAACCCACTCTATCATACTCTGGGTATGGGCCCGTGGGTTTCATGCAGGACACAGTGGTAGAGCCTCCTTTCACGCATGGCATGGGCGGATTGCAGGCTTTCTAAACTCTAAGAAAGCAAGAAGTCTGAGAATTAGATTTAGGGTTAGGATTATGGTTAGGGTGAAGGATGAAGTTTAGTGTTAGGGTGAGGGCTTAATGTTAGGGATTAGGGTTAGGGTTACAGGTTACTCTTAAGTTTAACGGTTACAGTTCGGTTTATGGTTGAGGTTTATGGTTAGGGTTAAGATGAGGGGTTAGGGTTTGGTAGACGTTTAGGGTTAAGTGTTAGGTTTAGGGTTGAAGATTAGGATTAGGGTTAGGATTAAAGGTTAGCGTGAGAGTTAACGCTTAGGGTTAAGGTTAAGAGTTAGGGTTTACGGTTAGGCTTAGGGTTAGATTTAGGGTTAGAGTTATGTGCTATGGTGTGTGTTAGGGGTTAGGGTTAGGTTTACTGTTCACGGTTAGGGTTGGGTTTAGGGGTTAGCATTAGGGTTAGGGATTATGTTTAGTGTAAGGGTCTAGAGTTAATGTTGGGCTTTAGTCTCGGGGCTTAGGTTCAGGGTCAGGGGTTGGCGTTGGTGGTAGGGCTTAGCTTTAGCGGTCAGTTTAAGGGCACAGGACCTGGTTAACCTACGGTGAGAGGGGTGCGGTCTGAGTCACCACGAAAGCACAACATCATTCCCTGGGCCTTGCGACAGGACCTCCATGCAGGACTCAGGCGGAGCCTCATCTCTCACATGGCATGGCTCTATTGTAGGCTTGCTTCACTCTGGGAATGGAAGTAGTGTGAGAATTAGGGTTGGGGTTGGGGTTAGGGTTTTTCGTGTTAGGGGTTAGGTTTCGAGTCAGGGTTAGGTGCTAGGGATTAGTGGTTAGGGTTAGAGTTAGTGTTAGGGGTAAGGTGTTAAGTCTGGGTTAGGGGGCCAGGGTAAGGTTTAGGGTTGGAGTTAGCGTTAGGGTTAGGGGTTAGGGTTAAGGGATAGGGTTAGGATTCAGGGTGAGGGTTAGAGGGTTAACAGTTGGGGTTAGGCTTAGGGGTTAGGGATAGTGTTAGGGTTAAGGGTTAGGAGCTTGGTTCAGGTTTAAGGTTAGCATTAGGGGTTGGGGTTAGTGTTAACTGTAGGTCAGTGTTGGGGTTAGATCTCTAGGCATTAGGGTAAAGGTTAGGGTTAGGGTTAAGAGTTAGGGTTCTGTTTAACGGTTAGGATTGGGAATAGGTTAAGGGTTAAGGTTAAGTTTCGGGTTATGACGAAGGATCAACGGTTAGGGTTACTTTTAGGCGTAGGGTTAGGGTAAGGGGTTAGGGTTAGTGTTAGTGTTGTTGGTCGGGTTAAGGTTAGGGTTGGCGCTTCAGAATTAGGGATTAGGTGTTACGTTTATAGCTAGGAGGTAGGGTTATAATGACGGTATAGGGCTTGTTCTCAGGGTGTCATGCATTAACGTAAAGATATGGGGTTAAAGTTAGGGTTATGGTGAGGTTTACCTGTTAAGGTGAGCAGTAGGATCAGGGTTAGGTGTTATGTTGTGGGTTAGGCTTATGGGTGAGGGGTAGGGTTTATGCTTAGGGCACGGGCCCTGTATGCCCTAGGAGGCAAAGTTAGGTGTCTGTGATGGTCGCTGGGAACCCACTCTACCGCACGCAGTGTATGGGCCTCTGGGTTTTATGCAGCACACTGTGGCAGAGCCTCCTTTCACGCATGGCGTGGGAGGATTGCAGGCATTCTAAACTCTAAGAAAGCAAGAAGTCTGAGAATTAGATTTAGGGTTAGGGTTATGGTTAGGGTTAAGGATGAAGTTTAGTGTTAGGGTGAGGGCTTAGGCTTAGGGATTACGGTTAGGGTTAAAGGTTACTCTTAGATTTAACGGTTACACTTAGGTTTAGGGTTGAGGTTTAAGGTTAGGGTTAAGATGAGGGGTTAGGGTTTGGTACAGGGTTAGGGTTAAGTGTTAGGTTTAGGGTTGAAGACTAGGATTAGGGTTAGGGTTAAAGGTTAGCGTGAGAGTTAACACTTAGGGTTAAGGTTAAGAGTTAGGGTTTAGGGTTAGGGTTAGGGTTAGGGTTAGTTTTAGGGTTAGAGTTATGTGCTATGGTTTGTGTTAGAGGTTAGGGTTAGGTTTACTGTTCACGGTTAGGGTTACGTTTAGGGGTTAGCATTAGGGTTAGGGTTAGGGTTATGGTTAAGGGATAGGATTAGGGTTAAGTGTTGGGCTTAGGGTTAGGGTTTAGTGTTAGGGTTATCATTAAGGATTAGGGTTAGGGTCAGGGTTAAATGCTTGGGTGCGGGTAATGGTTAGGGTCAGGGTTAAGGTTCAGGGATAGGGTTAGTGTTAAGGGTTACCGGTAGGTTTAGGGTTCAGGGTTAGCGTTAGCATTAGGGCTTAAGGTTAGGATTAGGCGGGAGGTTAGATTTAGGGTTAGAACTAGGCGTTAGGGTAAGGGCTAGATTTAGGGTTAAGAGATAGGGTTAGGTTTAATGCTTAGGATTTGGGTTAGGGTTTGGGGTTAAAGTAAGTGTTAGGGGTTAGGTTTAAGGATCAAAGGTTAGGGTTATTTTTAGGTGTAGTGTTAGGGTTAGGGAAAAGGGATCCCATCAGCATTAAGGGTCTTCTTTACTGTAGGGTTAAGGGTTAGGCTTAGAGTTAAAAGTTAAGGTTAGGGTCAGTGTTAAGAATTAGGGTGAGGGTTAATGGTTAGGGTAAAGGTTAAGCATTAGGGTTAGGGATTAGCGATTAGGGTTTTTGGTTAGTGTTAGGGTTAGAGGTTAGGAGTTCGTGTTTTATGAAGGGGTATGGTTAGAATTAGGATTGGGGTTAGAGTTAGGGCTAGGTATAGGGGTTAGGTTTAGAGGTTAGTTTTACGGTAAAAGGATAGGATTAGGGTTATGGGTTGGGCTTAGGTTTAGGGTTAAAGTTTACTGCTAGGGTTAGGGATAGGGTTCAGGGTTAGCTTTAGGGGTTCTGGTTAGGGTTAGGTGTTAGGTTAGTGTCAGGGTTAGGTCTAGTCGTGAGGGTAAGGTTTAGGGTTAGCTTTAAGAGCTAGGGTTAGGTTTAATGGTTAGGATTAGGATTAGGGTTAAGGGTTAGCGTAAGGCTTAGGGTTTTGGGTGAAGGGTTAGGGTTTTTGTTAGGCATAGCGTTGGGGTTAGAAGTAAGGGTTACTGTCAGTGTTAGGGTTGTAGGTAGGGTTCCGGTTAGGGTTAGCGGTTTAGAATTAGGGTTAGGGATTAGGTGTTCCAGTGATGACTAGGAGATAGGGTTAGAATTATGGGATAGGGGTTGTTCTCAGGGAATGGGTTATGCATTAACGTTAGGATAAGAGGTTAAAGTTAGGCCCACGGTGAGGTTTACGTGTTAAGGGGAGAAATAGGAACAGGGTTGGGTGTTATGTTCAGGGTTAGGGTTATCTGTTAAAGGTATTGTTTATGCTTAGCGCACGGGCCCTGTCTGCATTGGGCGGGCGGGGGGAGTTTAGGGGGCTGGGATTGTACCCGGGAACCCACTCTATCATACTCTGGGTATGGGCCCGTGGGTTTCATGCAGGACACAGTGGTAGAGCCTCCTTTCACGCATGGCATGGGAGGATTGCAGGCTTTCTAAACTCTAAGAAAGCAAGAAGTCTGAGAATTAGATTCTGGGTTAGGATTATGGTTAGGGTTAAGGATGAAGTTTAGTGTTAGGGTGAGGGCTTAAGGTTAGGGATTAGGGTTAGGGTTAAAGGTTACTCTTAGGTTTAACGGTTACAGTTCGGTTTAGGGTTGAGGTTTACGGTTAGGGTTAAGATGAGGGGTTAGGGTTTGGTAGACGTTTAGGGTTAAGTGTTAGGTTTAGGGTTGAAGATTAGGATTAGGGTTAGGATTAAAGGTTAGCGTGAGAGTTAACGCTCAGGGTTTACTGTTAGGGTTAGGGTTAGTTTTAGGGTTAGAGTTATGTGCTATGGTTTGTGTTAGAGGTTAGGGTTAGGTTTACCGTTCACGGTTAGGGTTACGTTTAGGGTTTAGCATTAGAGTTAAGGTTAGGGTTAAGGGATAGGATTAGGGTTAAGTGTTAGCTTTAGGTTTGAAGATTAGGATTAGGGTTAGGATTAAGGGTTAGCATGAGATATAACGCTTAGGGATAAGGTTTAGAGTTAGGGTTTACTGTTAGGGTTAGGGTTAGTTTTAGGGTTAGAGTTATGTGCTATGGTTTGTGATAGAGGTTAGGGTTAGGTTTACTGTTCACGGTTAGGGTTACGTTTAAAGTTTAGCATTAGGGTTAGGGATTAGTTTTAGGGTAAGGGTTTAGAGTTAGTGTTGGGCTTTAGGCTCGGGGCTTCGGTTCACGGTCAGTGGTTAGGGTCGGTGGTACGGCCTAGCTTTAGCAGTGAGTTAAAGGGCACAACACCTGGTTAATCTAAGGTGAGACGGGTGCGGTCGAAGTCATCACGAAAGCACAACATCATTCCCTGGGCCTTGGGAGAGGACCTACATGCAGGATTCAGTCGGAGCCTCATCTCACACATGGCATGGCTGTATTGTAGGCTTCCTTCACTCTGGGAATGGAAGTAGTGTGAGAATTAGGGTTGGGGTTGGGGTTAGGGATTTCGAGTTAGGGGTTAGGTTTCGAGTCAGGGTTAGGTGCTAGGGATTAGTGGTTAGGGTTAGAGTTAGTGTTAGGGGTTAGGTGTTAAGTCTGGGTTAGGGGGCCAGGGTAAGGTTTAGGGTTGGAGTTAGCGTTAGGGTTAGGGGTTAGGGTTAAGGGAGAGGGTTAGGTATCAGGGTGAGGGTTAGAGGGTTAACAGTTGGGGTTAAGCTTAGGGGTTAGGGATATTGTTAGAGTTAAGGGTTAGAAGTATGGTTCAGGTTTAGGGGTTGGGGTTAGTGTTAACTGTAGGTCAGTGTTGGGGTTAGGGGTTAGGGATAGTGTTAGAGTTAAGGGTTAGAAGTATGGTTCAGCATTGGGGTTGGGGTTAGTGTTAACTGTAGGTCAGTGTTGGGGTTAGATCTCTAGGCATTAGGGTAAAGGTTAGGGTTAGGGTTAAGTGTTAGGGTTCTGTTTAATGGTTAGGATTGGGAATAGGGTTAAGGGTTAGGGTTAAGGTTAGGGGTTATGAGTAAGGATCAACCGTTAGGGTTACTTTTAGGCGTAGGTTTAGGGTAAGAGGTTAGGGTTAGTGTTAGTGTTGTTGGTCGGGTTAAGGTTAGGGTTGGCATTTCAGAATTAAGGATTAGGTGTTACGGTTATGGCTAGGAGTTAGGGTTAGAATGACGGTATAGGGCTTGTTCTCAGGGTGTCATGCATTAACGTTAAGATATCGGGTTAAAGTTAGGGTTACGGTGAGGTTTACCTGTTAAGGTGAGCAGTAGGATCAGGGTTAGGTGTTATGTTGTGGGTTAGGCTTATGGGTGAGGGGTAGGGTTTACGCTTAGGGCACGGGCCCTGTATGCACTAGGAGGCGAAGTTAGGGATCTGTGATGGTCGCTGGGAACCCACTCTATCGTACGCAGTGTATGGGCCTCTGGGTTTTAGGCAGGACACTGGCAGAGCGTCCTTTCACGCATGGCATGGGAGGATTGCAGGCTTTCTAAACTCTAAGAAAGCAAGAAGTCTGAGAATTAGATTTAGGGTTAGGATTATGGTTAGGGTTAAGGATGAAGTTCAGTGTTAGGGTGAGGGCTTAGGGTTAGGGATTAGGGTTAGGGTTAAAGGTTACTCTTAGATTTAACAGTTACACTTTGGTTTCGGGTTGAGGTTTACGGATAGGGTAAAGATGAGGGGTTAGGGTTTGGTACAGGGTTAGGGTTAAGTGTTAGGTTTAGGGTTGAAGATTAGGATTAGGGTTAGGATTAAAGGTTAGCGTGAGAGTTAACGCTTAGGGTTAAGGTTAAGAGTTAGCGTTAGCGTTAGGGTTAGGGTTAGTTTTAGGGTTAGAGTTATGTGCCATGGTTTGTGTTAGAGGTTAGGATTAGGTTTACTGTTCATGGTTAGGGTTACGTTTAGGGGTAGCATTAGGGTTAGAGTTAGGGTTAGGGTTAAGGGATAGGATTAGGGTTAAGTGTTGAGCTTAGGGTTAGGGTTTAGTGTTAGGGTTATCCTTAAGGATTTGGGTTAGGGTCAGGGTTAAATGTTTGGGTGCGGGTAATGGTTAGGGTCTAGGTTAAGGTTTATAGATAGGGTTAGTGTTAAGGGTTACGGGTAGGTTTAGGGTTCAGGGTTTAGAGTTAGCATTAGGGCTTAAGTTTAGGATTAGTGGGTAGGTTAGATTTAGGGTTAGATCTAGGCGTTAGAGTAAGGATTAAGAGATAGGGTTAGGTTTAATGCTTAGGATTAGGGTTAGGGTTTGGGGTTAAGTGTGAGGGGTTAGGTTTAAGGATCAAAGGTTAGGGTTATTTTTAGCTGTAGTGTTAGGTTTAGGGAAAAGGGATAAGATTGGCGTAAGGGTTTTTCTTACTGTTAGGATTAAGTGTCAGGCTTAGATTAAAGGTTAAGGTTAGGGTCAGTGTTAAGGGTTAGGGTGAGGGTTAACGGTTACGGTAAATGTTAAGCGTTAGTGTTAGGGATTAGCGATCAGGGTTTTTGGTAAGTGTTAGGGTTAGGAGTTCGTGTTTTATGAAGGGATATGGTTAGAATTAGGATTGGGGTTAGTGTTAGGGTTAGGTTTAGGGGTTAGGCTTAGGGTAAAAGGATAGGATTAGGGTTAAGGGTTGGGATCAGGTTTAGGGTTAAAGTTTAGTGTTCTGGTTAATGTTTAGTGTTATGGTCCAGTTTAAGTGTTAGGGTGAGGGTTAACGGTTAGGATTAGGCTTAGAGGTTGGGGATATAGTGAGGGTTCAGTGTTAGGGTTAGGTTTAGGGTTCAGGGTTAGGGTTAGCTTTAGGGGTTATGGTTAGGGTTAGGTGTTAGGTTAGTGTCAGGGTTAGGTCTATTCGTGAGGGTAAGGTTTAGGGTTTGCTTTAAGCGCTAGGGTTAGGTTTAATGTTTAGGATTAGGACTAGGGTTAAGGGTTAGGGTAAGGCTTAGGGGTTAGGGTGAAGGGTTAGGGTTTTTGTTAGGCATAGAGTTGGGGTTAGAAGTAAGGGTTACAGTCAGTGTTAGGGTTGTAGGTAGGGTTACGGTTAGGGTTAGCAGTTTAGAATTAGGGTTAGGGATTAGGTGTTACAGTTATGACTAGGAGATAGGGTTAGAATTATGGGATAGGGGTTGTTCTCGGGGAATGGGTTATGCATTAACGTTAGGATAAGAGGTTAAAGTTAGGCTCACGGTGAGGTTTACGTGTTAAGGGGAGAAATAGGAACAGGGTTGGGTGTTATGTTCAGGGTTAGGGTTATCTGTTAAAGGTATTGTTTATGCTTAGCGCACGGGCCCTGTCTGCATTGGGCGGGCGGGGGGAGTTTAGGGGGCTGGGATTGTACCCGGGAACCCACTCTATCATACTCTGGGTATGGGCCCATGGGTTTCATGCAGGACACAGTGGTAGAGCCTCCTTTCACGCATGGCATGGGAGGATTGCAGGCTTTCTAAACTCTAAGAAAGGAAGAAGTCTTATAATTTGATTTTAGGGTTAGGTTTATGGATAGGGTTAAGGATAAATTTTAGTGTTAGTGTGAGGGCTTAGGGTTAGGGATTAGGGTTAGGGTTAAAGGTTACTCTTAGATTTAACGGTTACACTTTGGTTTAGGGTTGAGGTTTATGGTTAGGGTTAAGATGAGGGGTTAGAGTGTGGTACAGGGTTAGGGTTAAGTGTTAGGTTTAGGGTTGAAGATTAGGATTAGGGTTAGGATTAAAGGTTAGCATGAGAGTGAACGCTTAGTGTTAAGGTTAAGAGTTAGGGTTTAGGGCCGGGCGCGGTGGCTCACGCCTGTAATCCTACCACTCTGGGAGGCCGAGGTGGGTGGATCGTTTGAGCTCAGGAGTTCAAGACCAGCCTGAGCAAAAGCGAGACCCCATCTGTACTAAAAATAGAAAGAAATTATATGGACAGCTAAAAATATATATAGAAAAAAATTAGCCGGGCATGGTGGCGCATGCCTGTAGTCCCAGCTGCTCGGGAGGCTGACACAGGAGGATTCCTTGAGCTCAGGAGTCTGAGGTTGCTGTGAGCTAGGCTGATGCCACGGCACTCACTCTATCTTGGGCAACAGAGTGAGACTCTCTCAAAAAAAAAAAAAAAAAAAAAAAAAGATTTAGGGTTTAGGGTTATGGTTAGGGTTAGGGTTAGTTTTAGGGTTAGAGTTATGTGCTATGGTTTATGTTAGAGGTTAGGGTTAGGTTTACTGTTCACGGTTAGGGTTGGGTTTAGGGGTTAGCATTAGGGTTAGGGATTAGGTTTAGGGTAAGGGTCTAGAGTTAATGTTGGGCTTTAGGCTCGGGGCTTAGGTTGAGGGTCAGGGGTTAGCGTTGGTGGTAGGGCTTAGCTTTAGCGGTCAGTTTAAGGGCACAGGACCTGGTTAATCTACGGTGAGAGGGGTGCGGTCGGAGTCACCACGAAAGCACAACATCATTCCCTGGGCCTTGGGAGAGGACCTCCATGCAGGACTCAGGCGGAGCCTCATCTCACACATGGCATGGCTGTATTGTAGGCTTGCTTCACTCTGGGAATGGAAGTAGTGTGAGAATTAGGGTTGGGGTTGGGGTTAGGGTTTTTCGTGTTAGGGGTTAGGTTTCGAGTCAGGGTTAGGTGCTAGGGATTAGTGGTTAGGGTTAGAGTTAGTGTTAGGGGTAAGGTGTTAAGTCTGGGTTAGGGGGCCAGGGTAAGGTTTAGGGTTGGAGTTAGCGTTAGGGTTAGGGGTTAGGGTTAAGGGATAGGGTTAGGATTCAGGGTGTGGGGTAGAGGGTTAGCAGTTGGGGTTAGGCCTAGGGGTTAGGGATATTGTTAGGGTTAAGGGTTAGGAGCTTGGTTGAGGTTTAAGGTTAGCATTAGGGGTTGGGGTTAGTGTTAACTGTAGGTCAGTGTTGGGGTTAGATCTCTAGGCATTAGGGTAAAGGTTAGGGTTAGGGTTAAGAGTTAGGATTATGTTTAATGGTTAGGATTGGGAATAGGGTTAAGGGTTAGGGTTAAGGTTAGGGGTTATGACTAAGGATCAACGGTTAGGGTTACTTTTAGGCGTAGGATTAGGGTAAGGGGTTAGGGTTAGTGTTAGTGTTGTTGGTCGGGTTAAGGTTAGGGTTGGCGTTTCAGAATTAGGGATTATGTGTTACGGTTATAGATAGGAGGTAGGGTTATAATGACGGTATAGGGCTTGTTCTCAGGGTGTCATGCATTAACGTTAAGATATCGGGTTAAAGTTAGGGTTATGGTGAGGTTTACCTGTTAAGGTGAGCAGTAGGATCAGGGTTAGGTGTTATGTTGTGGGTTAGGCTTATGGGTGAGGGGTAGGGTTTATGCTTAGGGCACGGGCCCTGTATGCTCTAGGAGGCAAAGTTAGGTGTCTGGGATGGTCGCTGGGAACCCACTCTACCGCACGCAGTGTATGGGCCTCTGGGTTTCATGCAGGACACTGTGGCAGAGCCTCCTTTCACGCATGGCGTGGGAGGATTGCAGGCTTTCTAAACTCTAAGAAAGCAAGAAGTCTGAGAATTAGATTTAGGGTTAGGGTTATGGTTAGGGTTAAGGATGAAGTTTAGTGTTAGGGTGAGGGCTTAGGCTTAGGGATTACGGTTAGGGTTAAATGTTACTCTTAGATTTAACGGTTACACTTTGGTTTAGGGTTGAGGTTTAAGGTTAGGGTTAAGATGAGGGCTTAGGGTTTGGTACACGGTTAGGGTTAAGTGTTAGGTTTAGGGTTGAAGATTAGGATTAGGGTTAGGATTAAAAGTTAGCGTGAGAGTTAACGCTTAGTGTTAAGGTTAAGAGTTAGGGTTTAGGGTTAGGGTTAGGGTTAGGGTTAGTTTTAGGGTTAGAGTTATGTGCTATAGTTTGTGTTAGAGGTTAGGGTTAGGTTTACTGTTCACGGTTAGGGTTACGTTTAGCGGTTAGCATTAGGGTTAGGGTTAGGGTTAGGGTTAAGGGATAGGATTAGGGTTAAGTGTTTGGCTTAGGGTTAGGGTTTAGTGTTAGGGTTATCATTAAGGATTAGGGTTAGGGTCAGGGTTAAATGCTTGAGTGCGGGTAATGGTTAGGGTCAGGGTTAAGGTTTATGGATAGGGTTCGTGTTAAGGGTTACAGGGTAGGTTTAGGGTTCAGGGTTAGCGTTAGCATTAAGGCTTAAGGTTAGGATTAGGCGGGAGGTTATATTTAGGGTTAGATCTAGGCGTTAGGGTAAGGGCTAGGGTTAGGGTTAAGAGATAGGTTTAGGTTTAATGCTTAGGATTAGGGTTAGGGTTTGGGGTTAAAGTAAGTGTTAGGGGTTAGGTTTAAGGATCAAAGGTTAGGGTTATTTTTAGCTGTAGTGTTAGGGTTAGGGATAAGGGATACCATTAGCATTAAGGGTCTTCCTTACTGTAGGGTTAAGGGTTAGGCTTAGAGTTAAAGGTTAAGGTTACGGTCAGTGTTAAGAATTAGGGTGAGGGTTAACGGTTAGGGTAAAGGTTAAGCGTTAGGGTTAGGGATTAGCGATTAGGGTTTTTGGTTAGTGTTAGGGTTAGCGGTTAGGAGTTCGTGTTTCATGAAGGGGTATGGTTAGAATTAGGATTGGGGTTAGAGTTAGGGTTAGGTATAGGGGTTAGGTTTAGGGGTTAGTTTTAGGGTAAAAGGATAGGATTAGGGTTATGGGTTGGGCTTAGGTTTAGGGTTAAAGATTACTGCTAGGGTTAGGGATAGAGTTCAGGGTTAGCTTTAGGGGTTCTGGTTAGGGTTAGGTGTTAGGTTAGTGACAGGGTTAGGTCTAGTCGTGAGGGCAAGGTTTAGGGTTAGCTTTAAGAGCTAGGGTTAGGTTTAATGGTTAGGATTAGGATTAGGGTTAAGGGTTAGCGTAAGGCTTAGGGGTTTGGGTGAAGGGTTAGGGTTTTTGTTAGGCATAGCGTTGGGGTTAGAAGTAAGGATTACAGTCAGTGTTAGGGTTGTAGGTGGGGTTCCGGTTAGGGTTAGCGGTTTAGAATTAGGGTTAGGGATTAGGTGTTCCAGTGATGACTAGGAGATAGGGTTAGAATTATGGGATAGGGGTTGTTCTCAGGGAATGGTTTATGCATTAACGTTAGGATAAGCGGTTAAAGTTAGGCGCACGGTGAGGTTTACGTGTTAAGGGGAGAAATGGGATCATGGTTGGGTGTTATGTTCAGGGTTAGGGTTATCTGTTAAAGGTATTGTTTATGCTTAGCGCAAGGGCCCTGTCTGCATTAGGCGGGCGGGGGGAGTTTAGGGGCTGGGATTGTACCTGGGATCCCACTCTATCATTTTCTGGGTATGGGCCCGTGGGTTTCAACACATCCACAAAGGACCCCACAGGAAAAAAAAAAAAAAAACACCGTAGCCTCCAGCTACTAATTATAATGCTAACTTGCAAAATTTTCCTGCATTTTTAAACAATGGAAAAATGAGGGTGAGATGATACTTAGAAGAATGGATTCTTGTCAGTCTCCACTAACAAAAATAGGCAAAACCAAGTCAGCTACTCCTCAGCATCGTTATGTTCATGGCAGCCACCTTGGGTTTCAAGAGGCACAAAAAAACGTTATCACAATTATGGTGAAACGCTGAACACGTGCAAATAATTTTCAACGTAGTGGTTAATTGAAAAGCTCTGCGGCATACTTCTTGGAACAAGCCAGTTACCTGTTCCCACGCAAAGAGGAGTATATACAACCCTTGTGGATTTCCAGCTGATGAAGTAAAGGATTATTAAAGGAACGGGATGACCATGGGGATCATCGTTAATTCTCTGAAACAGAATCCGCCCTTTTCACCTGCCAAACACATGCCCACTTCTCCTCTCTGGGGATAATAAAAACAAAGCAGCGAACTGACAGAGGGCCTGACCCCCCCATCCACATCGACCACACAAAAAAAAAAAACCGTACCCTCCAGCTACTAATTATAATGCTAACTTGCAAAATTTCCCTGCATTTTAAAACAATCTAAAAATGGTGGTGGGATGATACTTAGAAGAATGGCTTCTTGTCAGTCTCCACTAACAAAAATAGGCAACACCAAGTCAGCTACTCCTCAGCATAGTTATGTCCGTCGCAGCCTTCTTGGGTTTCAGGAGGCACAAACAAACGTTATCACAATTATGGTGAAACGCTGAACACCTGCAAATAATTTTCAACGTAGTGGTCAATTGAAAAGCTCTGCGGCATACTTCTTGGAACAAGCCAGTTACCTGTTCCCACGCAAAGAGGAGTATATAGAACCATGGTGGATTTCCAGCTGATGAAGTAAAGGATTATTAAAGGAACGGGATGACCATGGGGATCATCGTTAATTCTCTGAAACAGAATCGGCCCTTTTCACCTGCCAAACACATGCCCACTTCTCCTCTCTGGGGATAATAAAAACTAACCAGCGAACTGACAGAGGGCCTGACCCCCCCATCCACATCGACCACACACAAAAAAAAAACCGTACCCTCCAGCTACTAATTATATTGCTAACTTGCAAAATTTCCCTGCATTTTAAAACAATGGAAAAATGATGGTGGGATGATACTTAGAAGAATGGCTTCTTGTCAGTCTCCACTGAGAAAAATAGGCAACACCAAGTCAGCTACGCCTCAGCATAGTTATGCCGTAGCAGCCATATTTGGTTTCAGTAGGCACATACACACGTTATCACAATTATGGTGAAACGCTGAAAACCTGCAAAGGATTTTCAACATACTGGTTAATTGAAAAGCTCTGAGGCATACTTCTTGGAACAAGCCAGTTTCCTGTGCCCACGCATAGAGAAGTATATAGAACCATGGTGGATTCCCAGCTCATGAAGCAAAGGATTCTTAAAGGAACGGGATTACCATGTGGATCCTGTTTAATTCTCTGAAACAGATCCGCAGTTTTCACCTGCCATACTAATACCCACTTCTCCTCTCTGGGGATAATAAAAACAAACCAGCGAACTGACAGAGGGCCTGACCAACACATCCACACCGACCCCACAGGAAAAAAAAAAAAAAAACACCGTAGCCTCCAGCTACTAATTATAATGCTAACTTGCAAAATTTTCTTGCATTTTTAAACAATGGAAAAATGAGGGTGAGATGATACTTAGAAGAATGGATTCTTGTCAGTCTCCACTAACAAAAATAGGCAAAACCAAGTCAGCTACTCCTCAGCATCGTTATGTTCGTGGCAGCCACCTTGGGTTTCAGGAGGCACAAACAAACGTTATCACAATTATGGTGAAACGCTGAACACCTGCAAATAATTTTCAACGTAGTGGTTAATTGAAAAGCTCTGCGGCATACTTCTTGGAACAAGCCAGTTACCTGTTCCCACGCAAAGAGGAGTATATACAACCATGGTGGATTTCCAGCTGATGAAGTAAAGGATTATTAAAGGAACTGGATGACCATGGGGATCATCGATAATTCTCTGAAACAGAATCCGCCCTTTTCACCTGCCAAAAACATGCCCACTTCTCCTCTCTGGGGATAATAAAAACAAACCAGTGAACTGACAGAGGGCCTGACCCCCCCATCCACATCGACCACACACACAAAAAAATCCGTACCATCCAGCTACTAATTATAATGCTAACTTGCAAAATTTCCCTGCATTTTAAAACAATGGAAAAATGGTGGTGGGATGATACTTAGAAGAATGGCTTCTTGACAGTCTCCACTAACAAAAATAGGCAACACCAAGTCAGCTACTCCTCAGCATAGTTATGTCCGTCGCAGCCTTCTTGGGTTTCAGGAGGCACAAACAAACGTTATCACAATTATGGTGAAACGCTGAGCACCTGCAAATAATTTTCAACGTAGTGGTTAATTGAAAAGCTCTGCGGCATACTTCTTGGAACAAGCCAGTTACCTGTTCCCACGCAAAGAGGAGTATATAGAACCATGGTGGATTTCCAGCTGATGAAGTAAAGGATTATTAAAGGAACGGGATGACCATGGGGATCATCGTTAATTCTCTGAAACAGATCCGCCCTTTTCACCTGCCAAACACATGCCCACTTCTCCTCTCTGGGGATAATAAAAACTAACCAGCGAACTGACAGAGGGCCTGACGCCCCCATCCACATCGACCACACACACAAAAAAACCGTACCCTCCAGCTACTAATTATAATGCTAACTTGAAAAATTTCCCTGCCTTTTAAAACAATGGAAAAATGGTGGTGGGATGATACTTAGAAGAATGGCTTCTTTTCAGTCTCCACTAACA
Source organism: Eulemur rufifrons (assembly GCF_041146395.1). Taxonomy (NCBI): domain Eukaryota; kingdom Metazoa; phylum Chordata; class Mammalia; order Primates; family Lemuridae; genus Eulemur; species Eulemur rufifrons. Next base: position 1,184,901 of record NC_091009.1, on the reverse strand, counting down.
AAAATAGGCAACACCAAGTCACCTACTCCTCAGCATAGTTATGTCCGTCGCAGCCTTCTTGGGTTTCAGGAGGCACTTACAAACCTTATCAAAATTATGGTGAAACGCTGAAAACCTGCAAATAATTTTCAACGTACTGGTTAATTTGGAAACTCTCCAGCATACTTCTTAGAACAACCCAGGTACCTGTTCCCACGCATAGAGGACTATATAGAAACATGGTGTTATCCCAGCTGATGAAGCAAAGTATTCTTAAAGAATGAGATGACCATGCGGATCCTGTTTAATTGTCTGAAACAGAATCCACACTTTTCACCTACCAAACACATGCCCACTACTCTTCTCTGGGGATAATAAAAACAAACCAGCGATCTGACAGAGGGCCTGAACACCCATCCTGACCAACCCCACAAAAAAAAAGTACCCTCCAGCTACTAATTATAATGCCAATTTGCAAAATTTCCCTGCATTTTAAAACAATGGAGAAATGATGGTGGGATGATACTTAGAAGAATGGCTTCTTGTCAGTCTCCACTGACAAAAATAGGCAACACCAAGTCAGCTACGCCTCAGCATAGTTATGTCCGTAGCAGCCATATTTGGTTTCAGTAGGCACATACCCACGTTATCACAATTATGGTGAAATGCTGAACACCTGCAAATAATTTTCAACGTAGTGGTTAATTGAAAAGCTGTGAGGCATACTTCTTGGAACAAGCCAGTTTCCTGCGCCCACGCATAGAGAAGTATATAGAACCATGGTGGATTTCCAGCTGATGAAGCATAGGATTCTTAAAGGAACGGGATTACCATGCGGATCCTGTTTAATTCTCTGAAACAGATCCGCAGTTTTCACCTGCCATACAAATACCCACTTCTCCTCTCTGGGGATAATAAAAACTAACCAGCGAACTCACAGAGGGCCTGACCAAAACATCCACACCGACCCCACAGGAAAAAAAAAAAAAAACACCGTAGCCTGCAGCTACTAATTATAATGCTAACTTGCAAAATTTTCTTGCATTTTTAAACAATGGAAAAATGGTGGTGTGATGATACTTAGAAGAATGGCTTCTTGTCAGTCTCCACTAACAAAAATAGGCAACACCAAGTCAGCTACTCCTCAGCATAGTTATGTCCGTCGCAGCCTTCTTGGGTTTCAGGAGGCACAAACAAACGTTATCACAATTATGGTGAAACGCTGAACACCTGCAAATAATTTTCACCGTAGTGATTAATTGAAAAGCTCTGTGGCATACTTCTTGGAACCAGCCAGTTACCTGTTCCCACGCAAAGAGGAGTATATAGAACCATGGTGGATTTCCAGCTGATGAAGTAAAGGATTATTAAAGGAACGGGATGACCATGGGGATCATCGTTAATTCTCTGAAACAGAATCCGCCTTTTTCACCTGCCAAACACATGCCCATTTCTCCTCTCTGGGGATAATAAAAACTAACCAGGGAACTGACAGAGGGCCTGACCCCCTCATCAACATCGACCACACACACACAAAAAAAACCGTACCCTCCAGCTACTAATTATAATGCTAACTTGCAAAATTTCCCTGCATTTTAAAACAATGGAAAAATGGTGGTGGGATGATACTTAGAAGAATGGCTTCTTGTCTATCTCCACTAACAAAAAGAGGCAACACCAAGTCAGCTACTCCTCAGCATAGTTATGTCCCTCGCAGCCTCTTCGGTTTCAGGAGGCACATACAAACGTTATCAAAATTATGGTGAAACGCTGAAAACCTGCTAATAATTTTCAACGTACTGCTTAATTGAAAATCTCTGAGGCATACTTCTTGGAACAAGCCAGTTACCTGTGCCCAAACATAGAGGAGTATATAGAACCATGGTGGATTCCCAGCTGATGAAGCAAAAGTATCCTAAAGGAACGGGATGAGCATGCGGATCCTGTTTCATTCTCTGAAACAGAATCTGAACTTTTCACCTGCCAAACACATGCCAACTTCTCCTCTCTGGGGATAATAAAAACTAACCAGCGAACTGACAGAGGGCCTGACGCCCCCATCCACATCGACCACACACAAAAAAAAAAACCGTACCCTCCAGCTACTAATTATAATGCTAACTTGCAAAATTTCCCTGCATTTTAAAACAATGGAAAAATGGTGGTGGGATGATTCTTAGAAGAATGACTTCTTGTCAGTCTCCACTAACAAAAATAGGCAACACCAAGTCAGCTACTCTTCAGCATAGTTATGTCCGTCGCAGCCTTCTTGGGTTTCAGGAGGCACATACAAACGTTATCAAAATTATGGTGAGACGCTGAAAACCTGCAAATAATTTTCAACGTACTGGTTAATTTGACAACTCTCCAGCATACTTCTTGGAACAAGCCAGGTACCTGTGCCCAGGCATGGAGGAGTATATAGAAACATGGTGGAATCCCAGCTGATGAAGCAAAGGATTCTTAAAGGAATGAGATGACCATGTGGAACCTGTTCAATTCTCTGAAACACAATCCGCACTTTTGACCTGCCAAACACATGCCCAGTACTCTTCTCAGGGGATAATAAAAACAAACCAGCGATCTGACAGTGGGCCTGAACTCCCATCCTGACGGACCCCACAAAAAAAAAAGTACCCTCCAGCTACTAATTATAATGCCAATTTGCAAAATTTCGTGCATTTTTAAACAATGGAGAAATGATGGTGGGATGATACTTAGAAGAATGGCTTCTTGTCAGTCTCCACTGACAAAAACAGGCAACACCAAGTCAGCTACGCCTCAGCATAGTTATGTCCTTAGCAGCCATATTTGGTTTCAGCAGGCACATACACACGTTATCACAATTATGGTGAAACGCTGAAAACCTGCAAAGGATTTTCAACATACTGGTTAATTGAAATGCTCTGAGGCATACTTCTGGGAACAAGCCAGTTTCCTGTGCCCACACATAGAGAAGTATATAGAACCATGGTGGATTCCCAGCTCATGAAGCAAAGGATTCTTAAAGGAACGGGATTACCATGCGGATCCTTTTTAATTCTCTGAAACAGATCCGCAGTATTCACCTGCCATACTAATACCCACTTCTCCTCTCTGGGGATAATAAAAACAAACCAGCGAACTGACAGAGGGCCTGACCAACACATCCACACAGACCTCACAGGAAAAAAAAAAAAAACACTGTAGCCTCCACCTATTAATTATAATGCTAACTTGCAAAATTTTCCAGCATTTTTAAACAATGGAAAAATGACGGTGAGATGATACTTAGAAGAATGGATTCTTGTCAGTCTCCACTAACAAAAATAGGCAAAACCAAGTCAGCTACGCCTCAGCATAGTTATGTTCCTGGCAGCCATCTTGGATTTCAGGAGGCACAAACAAACGTTATCACAATTATGGTGAAACGCTGAACACCTGCAAATAATTTTCAACGTAGTGGTTAATTGAAAAGCTCTGCGGCATACTTCTTGGAACAAGCCAGTTACCTGTTCCCACGCAAAGAGGAGTATATAGAACCATGGTGGATTTCCAGCTGATGAAGTAAAGGATTATTAAAGGAACGGGATGACCATGGGGATCATCGTTAATTCTCTGAAACAGAATCCGCCCTTTTCACCTGCCAAACACATGCCCACTTCTCCTCTCTGGGGATAATAAAAACTAACCAGCGAACTGACAGAGGGCCTGACACCCCATCCACATCGACCACACACAAAAAAAAAAAAACCGTACCCTCCAGCTACTAATTATAATGCTAACTTGCAAAATTTCCCTGCATTTTAAAACAATTGAAAAATGGTGCTGGGATGATACTTAGAAGAATGGCTTCTTGTCAGTCTCCACTAACAAAAATAGGCAACACCGAGTCAGCTACGCCTCAGCATAGTTATGTCCGTCGCAGCCTTCTTGGGTTTCAGGAGGCACAAACAAACGTTATCACAATTATGGTGAAACGCTGAACACCTGCAAATAATTTTCAACGTAGTGGTTAATTGAAAAGCTCTGCGGCATACTTCTTGGAACAAGCCAGTTACCTGTTCCCACGCAAAGAGGAGTATATAGAACCATGGTGGATTTCCAGCTGATGAAGTAAAGGATTATTAAAGGAACGGGATGACCATTGGGATCATCGTTAATTCTCTGAAACAGAATCCGCCCTTTTCACCTCCCAAACACATGCCCACTTCTCCTCTCTGGGGATAATAAAAACTAACCAGCGAACTGACAGAGGGCCTGATCCCCCCATCCACATCGACCACACACACAAAAAAAACCGTACCCTCCAGCTAGTAATTATAATGCTAACTTGCAAAATTTCCCTGCATTTTAAAACAATGGAAAAATGGTGGTGGGATGATGCTTAGAAGAATGGCTTCTTGTCTGTCTCCACTAACAAAAAGAGGCAACACCAAGTTAGCTACTCCTCAGCATAGTTATGTCCGTGGCAGCCTTCTTGGGTTTCAGGAGGCACATACAAACGTTATCAAAATTATGGTGAAACGCTGAAAACCTGCAAATAATTTTCAACGTAGTGGTTAATTGAAAAGCTCTGCGGCATACTTCTTGGAACAAGCCAGGTACCTGTGCCCATGCATAGAGGAGTATATAGAAACATGGTGGAATCCCAGCTGATGAAGCAAGGGATTCTTAAAGGAATGAGATGACCATGCGGATCCTGTTTAATTCTCTGAAACAGAATCCGCACTTTTCACCTGCCAAACACATGCCCACTACTCTTCTCTGGGGATAATAAAAACAAACCAGCGATCTGACAGAGTGCCTGAACACCCATCCTGACCGACCCCACAAAAAAAAAACGTACCCTCCAGCTACTAATTATAATGCCAATTTGCAAAATTTCCCTGCATTTTTAAACAATGGAGAAATGATGGTGGGATGCTTCTTAGAAGAATGGCTTCTTGTCAGTCTCCACTGACAAAAATAGGCAGCACCAAGTCAGCTACTCCTCAGCATAGTTATGTCCGTAGCAGCCATATTTGGTTTCAGTAGGCACATACACACGTTATCACAATTATGGTGAAACGCTGAAAACCTGCAAAGGATTTTCAACATACTGGTTAATTGAAAAGCTCTGAGGCATACTTCTTGGAACAAGCCAGTTTCCTGTGCCCACGCATAGAGAAGTATATAGAACCATGGTGGATTCCCAGCTCATGAAGCAAAGGATTCTTAAAGGAACGGGATTACCGTGCGGATCCTGTTTAATTCTCTGAAACAGATCCGCAGTTTTCACCTGCCATACTAATACCCACTTCTCTTCTCTGGGGATAATAAAAACAAACCAGTGAACTGACAGAGGGCCTGACCAATACATCCACACCGACCCCACAGGAAAAAAAAAAAAAAAAAATAAAAAACACCGTAGCCTCCAGCTACTAATTATAATGCTAACTTGCAAAATTTTCCTGCATTTTTAAACAATGGAAAAATGGTGGTGGGATGATACTTAGAAGAATGGCTTCTTGTCTGTCTCCACTAAAAAAAATAGGCAACACCAAGTCAGCTACTCCTCAGCATAGTTATGTCCGTCGCAGCCTTCTTGGGTTTCAGGAGGCACATACAAACGTTATCAAAATTATGGTGAAATGCTGAAAACCTGCAAATAATTTTCAACGTAGTGGTTAATTGAAAAGCTCTGCGGCAGACTTCTTGGAACAAGCCAGGTACCTGTGCCCACGCATAGAGGAGTATATAGAAACATGGTGGAATCCCAGCTGATGAAGCAAAGGATTCTTAAAGGAATGAGATGACCATACGGATCCTGTTTAATTCTCTGAAACAGAATCCGCACTTTTCACCTGCCAAACACATGCCCACTTCTCCTCTCTGGGGATAATAAAAACAAACCAGTGAATTGACAGATGGCCTGACCAACCCATCCACACCGACCACACAAAAAAAAAAACCGTACCCTCCAGCTACTAATTATAATGCTAACTTGCAAAATTTCCCTGCATTTTAAAACAATGGAAAAATGGTGGTGGGATGATACTTAGAAGAATGGCTTCTTGTCAGTCTCCACTAACAAAAATAGGCAACACCAAGTCAGCTACTCCTCAGCATAGTTATGTCCGTCGCAGCCTTCTTGGGTTTCAGGAGGCACATACAAACGTTATCACAATTATGGTGAAACGCTGAACACCTGCAAATAATTTTCAACGTAGTGGTTAATTGGAAAGCTCTGCGGCATACTTCTTGGAACAAGCCAGGTACCTGTGCCCACGCATAGAGGAGTATATAGAAACATGGTGGAATCCCAGCTGATGAAGCAAAGGATTCTTAAAGGAATGAGATGACCATACGGATCCTGTTTAATTCTCTGAAACAGAATCCGCACTTTTCACCTGCCAAACACATGCCCACTTCTCCTCTCTGGGGATAATAAAAACAAACCAGTGAATTGACAGATGGCCTGACCAACCCATCCACATCGACCACACAAAAAAAAAACCGTACCCTCCAGCTACTAATTATAATGCTAACTTGCAAAATTTCCCTGCGTTTTAAAACAATGGAAAAATGGTGGTGGGATGATACTTAGAAGAATGGCTTCTTGTCTGTCTCCACTAACAAAAATAGGCAACACCAAGTCAGCTACTCCTCAGCATAGTTATGTCCGTCGCAGCCTTCTTGGGTTTCAGGAGGCACATACAAACGTTATCATAATTATGGTGAAACACTGAAAACCTGCAAATAATTTTCAACGTACTGGTTAATTTGAAAACTCTCCAGCATACTTCTTGGAACAAGCCAGGTACCTGTGCCCACGCATAGAGAAGTATATAGAAACATGGTGGAATCCCAGCTGATGAAGCAAAGGATTCTTAAAGGAATGAGATGACCATGCGGATCCTGTTTAATTCTCTGAAACAGAATCCGCACTTTTCACCTGCCAAACACATGCCCACTTCTCCTCTCTGGGGATAATAAAAACAAACCAGTGAATTGACAGATGGGCTGACCAACCCATCCACACTGACCCCACAAAAAAAAAAAAGTACCCTCCAGCTACTAATTATAATGCTAACTTCCAAAATTTCCCTGCATTTTTAAACAATGGAAAAATGATGGTGGGATGATACTTAGAAGAATGGCTTCTTGTCAGTCTCCACTAACAAAAATAGGCAGCAGGAAGACAGCTACGCCTCAGCATACTTATGTCCTTGGCAGCCATATTGGGTTTCAGGAGACACATACAAACGTTATGAGAATTATGGTGAAACGCTGAAAACCTGCAAATAATTTTCAACGTACTGCTTAATTGAAAAGCTTTGCGGCATACTTCTTGGAACAAGCCAGTTACCTGTGCCCACACATAGAGGAGTATATAGAACCATGGTGGATTCCCAGCTGATGAAGCAAAACTTTCCTAAAGGAACGGGATGAGCATGCCGATCCTGTTTCATTCTCTGAAACAGAATCCGAACTTTTCACCTGCCAAACACATGCCCACTTCTCCTCTCTGGGGATAATAAAAACTAACCAGCGAACTGACCGAGGGCCGGACCCCCCCCATCCACATCGACCACACACAAAAAAAACCCATACCCTCCAGCTACTAATTATAATGCTAACTTGCAAAATTTCCCTGCCATTTAAAACAATGGAAAAATGGTGGTGGGATGACACTTAGAAGAATGGCTTCTTGTCTGTCTCCACTAACAAAAATAGGCAACACCAAGTTAGCTACTCCTCAGCATAGTTATGTCTGTGGCAGCCTTCTTGGGTTTCAGGAGGCACATACAAATGTTATCAAAATTATGGTGAAACGCTGAAAACCTGCAAATAATTTTCAATGTAGTGGTTAATTGAAAAGCTCTGCGGCATACTTCTTGGAACAAGCCAGGTACCTGTGCCCACGCATAGAGGAGTATATAGAAACATGGTGGAATCCCAGCTGATGAAGCAAAGGATTCTTAAAGGAATGAGATGACCATGCGGATCCTGTTTAATTCTCTGAAACAGAATCCGCACTTTTCACCTGCCAAACACATGCCCACTACTCTTCTCTGGCGATAATAAAAACAAACCAGCGATCTGACAGAGGGCCTGAACACCCATCCTGACCAACCCCACAAAAAAAAAAAGTACCCTCCAGCTACTAATTATAATGCCAATTTGCAAAATTTCCCTGCATTTTTAAACAATGGAGAAATGATGGTGGGATGATACTTAGAAGAATGGCTTCTTGTGAGTCTCCACTGACAAAAATAGGCAACACCAAGTCAGCTACGCCTCAGCATAGTTATGTCCGTAGCAGCCATATTTGGTTTCAGTAGGCACATACACACGTTATCACAATTATGGTGAAACGCTGAAAACCTGCAAAGGATTTTCAACATACTGGTTAATTGAAAAGCTCTGAGGCATACTTCTTGGAACAAGCCAGTTTCCTGTGCCCACGCATAGAGAAGTATATAGAACCATGGTGGATTCCCAGCTCATGAAGCAAAGGATTCTTAAAGGAACGGGATTACCATGCGGATCCTGTTTAATTCTCTGAAACAGATCTGCAGTTTTCACCTGCCTTACTAATACCCACTTCTCCTCTCTGGGGATAATAAAAACAAACCAGCGAACTGACAGAGGGCCTGACCAACACATCCACACCAACCCCACAGGAAAAAAAAAAAAAAACACCGTAGCCTCCAGCTACTAATTATAATGCTAACTTGCAAAATTTTCCTACATTTTTAAACAATGGAAAAATGATGGTGAGATGATACTTAGAAGAATGGATTCTTGTCAGTCTCCACTAACAAAAATAGGCAAAACCAAGTCAGCTACGCCTCAGCATCGTTATGTTCGTGGCAGCCATCTTGGGTTTCAGGAGGCACAAACAAACGTTATCACAATTTTGGTGAAACGCTGAACACCTGCAAATAATTTTCAACGTAGTGGTTAATTGAAAAGCTCTGCGGCATAATTCTTGGAACAAGCCAGTTACCTGTTCCCACGCAAAGAGGAGTATATAGAACCATGGTTGATTTCCAGCTGATGAAGTAAAGGATTATTAAAGGAACGAGATGAGCATGGGGATCATCGTTAATTCTCTGAAACAGAATCCGCCCTTTTCACCTGCCAAACACATGCCCACTTCTCCACTCTGGGGATAATAAAAACTAACCAGCGATCTGACAGAGGGCCTGACCCCCCCCATCCACATCGCCCACACACACAAAAAAATCCGTACCCTCCAGCTACTAATTATAATGCTAAGTTCCAAAGTTTCCCTTCATTTTTAACCAACGGAATAATGATGTTGGCATGATACTTAGAAGAATGGCTTCTTGTCAGTCTCCGCTAACAAAAATCTGCAAAACCAAGTCAGCTACGCCTCGGCATAGTTATGTCTGTGGCAGCCATCTTGGGTTTCAAGGCACATACAAACGTTGTCGCAATTATGATGAAACGCTGAACACCTGCAAATAATTTTCAATGTACTTTTTATTTGAAAACCTCTGTGGCATACTTCTTGGAACAAGCCAGTCACCTGTGCCCACCCATACGGGAGTATATAGAACCATGGTGGTTTCCCAGCTGATGAAGCAAAGGATTCTTAAAGGAAGCGGATGACCATGCGGATCCTGTTTAATTCTTTGAAACAGAATCCGCACTTTTCACCTGCCAACAACATGCCCACTTCTCCTCTCTGGGGATAATAAAAACAAACCAGCGAACATCTAGAGGGCCTTGCACCCCCATCCACACCGACACCACAAAAAAAAAAAAAGTACCCTCCAGCTACTAATTATAATGCTAACTTGCACAATTTCCCTGCATTTTTAAACAATTGAAAAATCATGGTGGGATTATACTTAAAAGAATGGCTTCTTGTCAGTCTCCACTGACAAAAATAGGAAACACCAAGTGAGCTACGCCTCAGCATAGTTATGTCCGTGGCAGCCATCTTGGATTTCAGCAGGCACATACAAACGTTATCACAATTATGGTGAAACGCTGAAAACCTGCAAATAATTTTCAACGTAGTGGTTAATTGAAAAGCTCTGCGGCATACTTCTTGGAACAAGCCAGGTACCTGTGCCCACTCATAGAGGAGTATATAGAACCATGGTGGATTCCCAGCTGATGAAGCAAAGGATTCTTTTTTTTTTTTTTTTTTTTTTTTTTTTTTTTTGTTGAGACAGAGTCTCAATTTGTTGCCGAGGCTAGAGTGAGTGCCGTGGCGTCAGCTTAGTTCACAGCAACCTCAGACTCCTCGGCTTAAACGATCCTACTGCCTCAGCCTCCCGAGTAGCTGGGACTACAGGCATGCGCCACTATGCCCGGCTAATTTTGTCCATATAGATTTTTAGTTGTCCATATAATGTCTTCCTATTTTTAGTAGAGACGGGGTCTCGCTCTTGCTCAGGCTGGTCTCGAACTCCTGACCTCGAGCGATCCACCTGCCTCGGCCTCCCAGAGTGCTAGGATTACAGGCGTGAGCCACCGCGCCCTTCCAGGATTCTTAAAGGAACGGGATGACCATGCGAATGCTGTTTAATTCTCTGAAAGAGTATCCGCACTTTTCAGCTGCCATCAAATGCCGACTTCCCCTCTCTGGGGATAATAAAAACAAACCAGCAAATTTATAGAGGGCCTGACCCCCCCATCGACACCGACCCGACAAAAAAAAAAAAAAAAAAAAAAAAACGTACCCTCCAGCTACTAATTATAAAGCTAACTTGCAAAATTTCCCTGCATTTTTTAACAATGGAAAAATGACGGTGGGCTTATACTTAGAATGGCTTCTTGTTAGTCTCCGCTGACAAAAATAGGCAACACCAAGTCGGCTACACCTCAGGATAGTTATGTCTGTGGCAGCCATCTTGGGTTTCAGGAGGCACATACAAACGTTATTACAATTAGGGTGAAATGCTGAAAACCTGCAAATAATTTTCAACGTACTGGTTAATTGAAAAGCTCTGCGGCATACTTCTTGGAACAAGCCAGTTACCTGTGCCAACGCATAGAGGAGTATATAGAACCATGGTGGATTCCCAGCTGATGAAGCAAAGGATTCTTAAAGGAATGGGATGATCATGTGGATCCTGTTTAATTCTCTGAAATAGAATCCACACTTTTCACCTGCCAAACACATGCCCACTTGTCCTCTCTGGGGATAATAAAAGAAAACCAGCGAACTCACAGAGGGCCTGAAACGCCCATCCACTCCTACCCCACAAAAAAAGAAAAAAAATACGTACCCTACATCTAATTATAATACTAACTTGCAAAATTTCCCTCCATTTTTACGCAATGGAAAAATGATGGTGGGATGATACTTAGAAGAATGTCTTCTTGTCAGTCTCCACTAACAAAAATAGGCATCAACAAGTCAGCTATGCCTCAGCATATTTATATCCGTGGCAGCCATCTTGGGTTTAAGGAGGCACATTCAAACGTTATCACAATTACGGTTAAACATGCTAAAAACCTGACAATTCTAAAAGTACTGGTTAATTCAAAAGCTCTGTCGCATACTTCTTGGAACAAGCCAGTTACCTGTGCCCATGCAAAGAGAGGTCTAGAGAACCATGGTGGATTCCCAGGTGATGAATCAAAGGATTCTTAAAGGAACAGGCTCAAAAGTGCAGATCCTCTTTCAGTCTAAGTGTGAAACAGGATCCGCACATTTTGCCTGCAACACACATTCGCCCTTCTCATCTCTAGGGATAACAAAAACAGCCCATCGGATTTACAGATGCCCTGCCCCCGGCCCCCACCACCCCACACAAAATAGTCTGCTCCAGCGACTCGTCCTTATGCTATCTGGTGAAAGGTCATAAGCCTTTTAAAAAACTGGAGATAGGATGGTAGAATTATACCTAAAAGACTGGCTTATTGCCAGATTCCCATACCAAGTATTGGCAACAGCAAGTGACGTAGGCCTCAGCATAGGTTTGTCCATGGCAGCCATCTTGGGTTTAAGGAGACACAGATGAACCTTATAACAATTATAATAAAAGGTGCTGCGAAAGCTGTTAAATAATTCTCATGGTAGTGGTTATTTCAAAAGCTCTGCGGCATACTTCTTTGAACTAGCCAGTTAACTGGGCCCACGCATAGTGCGGTGTAGAGAACTATGGTGGATTCCCAGCTGATGAAGCAAAGGATTCTTAAAGGAACAGGATGAACATGCGGATCCTGTTTCATACTCTGAAACAGGATCTGCACTTTTCACCTGCCAAACACATGCCCACTTCTCCTCTCTGGGGATAATAAAAAGAAACCACAGAACTGGCGGAGGGCTTGCCGCACCAGCCCCCAGACCCCACATAAAAACTTCCCGTCCAGCGACTCCTTGTTATTCTAACTGCCAAAAGGTGCTCTGACTTTTAAAATAGTGGAGAAGGATGGTGAAATGATACTTAAAAGAATGTATTCTTTCCAGTCTCCAGTACCAAGGATCGGCCACACAAAGTGAGCTCGGCCTCAGCATAGTTTTGTCCATGGCAGCCATCTCGAGACGAACCTTATGACAATTATGATGAAAGGTGCTGCAAAACCTGGCAAATAATTCTCAACGTAGTGGTTTTTTCAAAAGCTCTGTGGAATACTTCTTGGAACCCGGCAGTTTTCTGGGCCCACGCATAGAGGGGTCTAGAGAACCATGATGGATTCCCAGGTGATGAATCAAAGGATTCTTAAAGGAACAGGCTGAAAAGTGCGGATCCTGTTTCAGTCTGAGACTGAAACACTATATGCACTTTTTGCCTGCAACACACATGCCCACTTCTCCTCTCTAGGGATAATAAAAACAATCAATCGGATTGACAGATGTCCTCCCCCACCCCCCAACACTGTACACAAAAAGGTCCCCTCCAGCGACTCATCCTTATGCTATCTGGCGAAAGGTCCTCTGCGTTTTAAAATAATGAAGATAGGATGGTGGAATTATACTTAAAATACTGGCCTTTTGCCAGACTCCCATACCAATTATTGGCAACAGGAAGTGACCTAGGTGTCAGCATAGGTTTGTCCGTGGCTGCCATCTAGGGTTTTAGGAAGCACAGATGAACCTTATCAAAATTATGGTAAAAGTGCTGGAAAAGCTGGCAAATAATTTCCATAGTAGTGGTTATTTCAAAAGCTCTGAGGAAAACTTCTTGGAACCAGGCAGTTTTCTGTGTGCACTAAAAGAGGGGTCTAGAGAACCATGGTGGATTCCCAGCTGATGAAGCAAAGGATTCTTAATGGAACGGGGTGAAAAGTGCAGATCTTGTGTCTGTCTAAGACTGAAACAGGACGCACACTTTTCACCTGCCACACACATGCCCACTTTTCCTCTCTGGGGATAATAAAAACAAACCAGCGAACTGACAAAGGGCCTGCCCCCCTTCCACCCACGCAGATCCCCCCCAAAAAAATTCCCCTCCAGCTACTAATTATTATGCTAACTTGCAAAATTTCCCTGCATTTTTAAACAATGGAGAAAGGACGGTGGAGTGATACTTAGAAGAATGGCTTCTTGTCAGTCTCCACTAACAAAAATAGGCAACACCAAGTCAGCTACGCCTCAGCATAGTTATGCCCGTGGCAGCCATGTTGGGTTTAAGGAGGCACATACAAACTTTATCATAATTATGGTGAAACGTGCTGAAAACCCGGCAAATAATTCTCAACGTACTGTTTAATTCAAAAGCTCTGTGGCATACTTCTTGGAAGAAGCCAGTTACCTGGGCCCACGCATAGAGGGGTCTAGAGAACCATGGTGGATTCCAAGGTGATGAATCTAAGGATTCTTAAAGGAACAGGCTGAAAAGTGCAGATCCTGACTGAAACAGGATTCTGACTTTTTGCCTGCAACACACATGCCCACTTCTCCTCTCTAGGGATAACAAAAACAACCCATCGGATTGACAGATGGCCTGCCCCCGCCCCCCACCACCCCACACAAAATCGTGCCCTCCAGCGACTGATCCTTATGCTATCTGGCAATACGTCCTCTGCCTTTTAAAACAATGGAGATAGAATGGTGGAATTATACCTAAAAGACTGGCTTATTGCCAGACTCCCATACCAAGTATTCGCAACAGCAAGTCACCTAGGCCTCAGCACACGTTTGTCCCTGGCAGCCATCTTGGGTTTAAGGAGGCACAGATGAACCTTATCACAATTATGGTGAAAGGTGCTGCAAAAGCGGTCAAGTAATTCTCATGGTAGTGGTTACTTGAAAAGCTCTGCGGCATAATTCTTTGAACTAGCCAGTTAACTGGGCCCACGCATAGAGCAGTCTAGAGGCCCATGGTGGATTCCCAGCTGATGAAGCAAGGGATTCTTAATGGAACGGGGTGAAAAGTGCGGTTTCTGTTTCAGTCTAAGACAGAAACGGGATCCGAACTTTTCACCTGCCACACACATGCCCACTTCTCCGGTCTGGGGAAAATAAAAACAATCCAGCGAACTGACAGAGGGCCTGCGCCCCCCACCCACACCGACCCCACAAATAAAAATGTCCCCTCCAGCTACTAATTATTATGCTAACTTGCAAAGGTTTCCGTGCATTTTAAAATAATGGGGAAAGTATGGTGGAATGATACTTAAAAGAATGGCCTCCTTCCAGCCTCCAGTAACAAGTGTCGTGAAATCCAAGTGACCTAGGCCTCAGCATAGTTTTCTCCGTGGCAGCCATCTTGTGTTTAAGGAGGCACAGACGATCCTTATCACAATTATGGTGATATGTGCTGCAGAAACTGGCAAATAATTCTACACGTAGTGTTTATCTCAAAAGCTGTGCAGCATACATCTTGGTACAGGCCAGTTCATGGGCCCATGCATGGAGGGTTCTAAGGAACCATGGTGGATTCCCAGCTGATGAATCAAAGGATTTTTAATGGAACCAGCTGAAAAGTGCGGATACTGTTTCAGTCTAACTGAAACAGGATCCGCACATTTCACCTGCCACAAATATATCCACTTCCCTGTCTGGGCATAATAAACACAAACAACCAGACTGACAGAGGGACTGTCCCCCAAACCACCCCCATCCCACCCAAAAACATCCCCTCCGTTGACTCATCCTTATGCTAACTGCCGAAAGTTGCTCACCTTTTAATATAAGGGAGAAAGGATGGTGCAATGATAATTAAAAGACTGGATTCTTGTCAGACTCCCGTACCAAGTATTGGCAACACCAAGCGAGAGAACCCTCAGTATAGGTTTGTCCATGGAAGCCATCTAGGGTTTAAGGAAGCACAAATGAACCTTATCAAAATTATGGTAAAAGTGCTGGAAAAGCTGGCAAATAATTTCCATGGTAGTGGTTATTTCAAATGCTCTGTGGCATACTTCTTTGAACTAGCCTGTTAAGTGGGCCCACACATAGTGGGGTGTAGAGAACTATGGTGGATTCCCAGCTGATGAAGCAAAGGATTCTTAAAGGAACAGGATGAAAAGTGCCGATCCTGTATCAGTCTAAGACTGAAACAGGATCCACACTTTTCACTTGCCACACACATGTCCACTTCTCCTCTCCGGGGATAATAAAAACAAACCACTGGACTGACAGAGGGCCTGGCTCTGCCTCTCCCACCCCACACAAAAACGTTTCCTCCAGCGACTCATCCTTAAGCTAAATGGCAATAGGTGCTCTGCCTTTTAAAATAGTTGTGAAAGGAAGGTGGAATGATACTTAAAGGAATGGCTTCTTGCCACGGACCAGTACCAATTATCGGCAACTCCAAGGGAGATTGGCCTAACCGTAGTTTTTTCTGTGGAAGCCAGCTTGGGTTTCAGGATGCACTGCCTAACCTTTTCACAATCATTGTGAAAGTTGCTGCAAAAACTGGCAAATAATACTCAATGTAGTGGTTATTTCCAAAGCTCTGCGGCATACTTCTTGGAACTAGCCAGTTACCTGGGCCCACGCTCAGGGAGGTCTAGAGAACCATGGTGGATTCCCAACTGATGAATTAAAGGATTCCAAAAGGAACAGGCTCAAAAGCGGAGATACTGTTTCAGACTGAAACAGGATCCAAAGTTTTCACCTGCCACATACGTGCCCGCTTCTCCTCTCTGGGAATAATAAAAACAAACCACCGGACTGACAGAGGGCCTGCCCTCCCACACACACCCAACCCCACACAAAAAGCCGCTCCAGTGACTCATCTTTATGCTAACTCGCTAAAGGTGCACTGCCTTTTAAAATAATGGAGAAAAGACGGTGGAATTGTACTTAAAAAAAATGGCTTCTTGCCAGGCTCCAGTAAAATGTATCGGTACACCAAGGGAGCTAGGCCTCAGCATAGTTTTGTCCGTGGCAGCCTGCTTGGGTTTAAGGAGGCACAGATGAACCTTATCACAATTATGGTCAAAGGTGCTGCAAAAACTGGCAAACAATTCTCAACGTAGTGGTTATTTCAAAAGCTCTATGGCATACATCTTGGAACTAGCCAGTTACCTGGGCCCACACATAGAGGGGTCTCGACAGCCATGGTGGATTCCCAGCTGATGAATCAAAGGATTCGTAAAGGAACTGGCTGAAAAGTGCGGATCCTGTTTCAGTCTAAGACTGAAACAGGATCCGTACTTTTCACCTGCCACACACATGCCCACCTCTCCTCTTTGGGCATAATAAAGACAAACCACCAGACAGACAGAGAGCCTTCCCCTCAACGCACCACCCGACCCCACTCAAAAACGTCCCCTCCAGCAACTCATTCTTATGATAACTGGAAAAAGGTGTTCTGCCTTTTAAAATGATGGAGAAAGGATGGTGGAATGACTCTTAATAGCATGGCTTCTTGCCAGGCTCCAGTACCAACTATCGGCAACACCAAGTGAACTAGGCCTCAGCATAGTTTTGTCCGCCCCAGCCATCTTGGGTTGAAGGAGGCACGGACGAACCTTATCACAATTATGGTGAAAGGTGGTGCAAAAACTAGCAAATAATTCTCAACCTAGTGGTTATTTCAAAAGCTCTGTGGCATACTTCTTGGAACTAGCCAGTTACCTGGGCCCACGCATAGAGGTCTTTAAAGAACCATGGTGTATTCCCAGCTGATGAATCAAACGATTCTTTTTTGTTTGTTTGTTTGTTTGTTTGTTAGCTCATTATGGGGGTACAAAAGATCAGGCTATATACATTCCCCATGCCTCCCCTTTCCCCCGATTCTGAGCTTCAATTTTGTCCATTCCCTAGTCAGTGCACATCACATTCATCATGTAGGTGTGCACCCCTCCTCTCCCCCACCCCATCCCCCCCAGTTAGAACTTGAAGGGTGTCCATTCCCCAGGCAGTGCACATCACATTCATCAAGTAGGTATACACCCATCCCTTCCACCCGGCCCCAACCTCTGTCCGATACCCAATTGGTGTTGTTCCCAAATGTGCACTCAGGGAAACCAATTTGCTGGTGAGTACATGTGGTGCTTATTTTTCCATTCTTGGGATACTTCACTTAATAGAATGGGATCCAGCTCTCTCCAGGAGAACCAAAGAGATGCCATATCGCCATTATTTCTAATAGCTGAGTAATATTCCATGGTATACATATACCACATTTTGCTAATCCATTCATGAATTGATGGGCATTTGGGTTGTTTCCACATCTTTGTGATTGTGAATTGTGCTGCTATAATCATTCAGGTGCAGGTGTCTTTTTTATAGAATGACTTTTGTTCTTCTGGGTAGATGTCCAATAATGGAATTGCTGGATCGAATGGTAGGTCTACTTGAATCTGTTTAAGGTATCTCCACATTGCTTTCCACAGGGGCTGCACTAGTTTACAGTCCCACCAGAAGTGTATGAATGTACCTATCTCCCCACACCCACACCAACATGTATAGTTTTGGGACTTTTTGATAAAGGCCATTCCCACTGGAGTTAAGTGATATCTCATTGTGGTTTTGATTTGCATTTCCCTGATGATTAGAGATGTTGAACACTTTTTCATATGTTTGTTAGCCACTTTTATATCTTCTTTTGAAAAATTTCTATTTATGTCCTTTGCCCACTTTTTGATAGGGTTGTTTGATTTTTTCTTACTGATTTTCCTGAGTTCTAAATAGATTCTTGTTATCAGTCCTTTATCTGATGTGTAGTATGCGAAAATTTTTTCCCATTCTGTAGGTTGTCCATTTACTCTCGTGACTGTTTCTTTGGCTGTGCAGAAGCTTTTTAATTTGATCAGGTCCCATTTATTTATTTTTGTTGTTGCTGTGATTGCTTTAGGGGTCTTCTTCATAAATTCTTTGCCTAGGCCAATGCCTGTAAGAGTCTTTCCTACATTTTCTTCTAGAATTCTAATAGTTTCTGACCTTAGGTTTAAGTCTGTTAACCACTGTGATTTGATTTTTGTGAGGGGTGAGAGTTATGTGTCCTGTTTTAGTCTTCTACATGTGGATATCCAGTTTTCCCAGCACCATTTATTAAATAAGGAATCTTTTCCCCAGAGTATGTTTTTGTCTGCTTTGTCAAAGATTAGATGGCTATATGAGGATGGTTTTATATTGGGATTTTCTGTTCTGTTCCACTGGTCTGTGTCCCTGCACTTGTGCCAGTACCAGGCTGTTTTAAGAACCACAGCCTTGTAGTATAGTTTGAAGTCTGGCAAATTAATACTTCCCATTTTATTTTTGTTGTTTAAGATTGCTTTTGCTAAACGGGGTCTTCCCTGGTTCCATACAAAGCGTAAAATTATTTTTCCTATGTCTGTGAAAAAAGATGTTGGTAATTTAATAAGGATTGCATTGAATCTGTAGATAACTTTGGGCAGTATAGACATTTTAACAATGTTGATTCTACCGATCCATGAGCATGGTATGGTTTTCCACCTATTTACATGTTCTGCAATTTCCTTCCTCAGTGTTTCATAGTTCTCCCTATAGAGGTCCTTTACCTCCTTAGTTAAATAAATTCCTAGGTATTTTATTTTCTTTGTTGCTATTTTGAAGGGTATTGAGTCCTTAATTTGGTTTTCCATTTGACTGTTATTGGCATATATGAATGCCTCTGATTTGTGTGTATTGATTTTGTATCCTGAGACTTTACTGAATTCATTGATCAATTCCAGGAGTCTCTTGGTTGAAACCTTGGGGTTTTATAGATATAACATCATATCATCAGCAAAGAGTGAGAGTTTGATCTCTTCTGTCCCTATTTCAACTCCCTTGATTCTGCTCTCTTGCCTGATAGCTCTTGCAAGGACTTCCAATACTATGTAGAAAAGTAATGGGGACAGTGGTAAGCCTTGTCTGGTTCCAGTTTGAAGTGGGAATGCTTTCAGTTTTTCCCCATTCAGTATGATGTTGGCTGAGGGTTTGTCGTATATGGCTTGTATCATTTTTATATAGGCCCCATCTATGCCTATTTTGTTAAGTGTTCTTATCATAAAAGGGTGTTGAATTTTGTCAAATGCTTTCTCTGCATCTATTGAGAGGATCATCTGATCTTTATTTTTGCTTCTATTTATGTGATGAATTACATTCCCATATGTCAAACCATCCCTGCATCTCTGGGATGAAGCCCACTTGGTCGTGATGGATTATTTTTTTGATAAGCACTTGGATTCGATTTGTTAGAATTTTATTGAGAATTTTTGCATCTATATTCATAAGAGAAATTGGTCTATAGTTCTCTGTTTTAGTTGCATCCTTTCCTGGATTTGGTATCAGGATTATGTTGGCTTGGTAAAAAGTGTTGGGGAGAATCCCATCCTTCTCTATATTGGAGAATAGTTTATGTACGATGGGCACCAGTTCTTCTTTGTAGGTATGGTAGAATTCAGGTGTGAACCCATCTGGTCCAGGGCTTTTCTTTTTGGGAAGGTTTTTTATTGCTGTTTCAATTTCAGATCTAGATATCGGTCTATTCAGGAATTCTATTTCTTCCTGGTTGAGCCTGGGAAGGCTGTGTGTTTATAAGAATTTGTCCATTTCCTCCAGGTTTTCTAATTTGTGTGCATAAAGATTTTTGTAGAATTCATAGATGATATCATGTATCTCTGTGGCATCAGTCGTGATTACTCCTTTCGTGTTCCTGATCGAGGTTATAAGAGATTTTTCTTTTCTGCTCTTGGTTAGTTTAGCCAGAAGTGTGTCAATTTTGTTTATTTTTTCAAAGAACCAACTTTTGGTTTTATTAATCTCCGTTATGGTTTGGTTTAATCTCCCTTATGCTCCCTTATGGTCCTTTTCATTTAGTTCTGATTTAATCTTAATAATTTCCTTCTGCTGGGTTTGGGTTTGGTCTCTTCTTTCTTCTCCAGCTCTTTGAGTCTATTCATTAGATTGTCTATTTGTAAGTTTTCTGTCTTTTTGGTATAGGCATTTATGGAAATAAATTTTCCTCTCAGGACTGCTTTAGCTGTGTCCCACAGATTTTGATAAGTTGTATCTCCTTTGTCGTTTAATTCAAAGAATCTTTTGATTTCTGACTTGATTTCTTCATTTATAAAACGATTGTTCAGGAGAAGGTTATTTAGCTTCCATGACTTTGAGTAGAAATGAGGATTTCTGTTAGGGTTCATTGTTACTTTTATTCCACTGTGATCCGAGAAGCTGCATGGTATTATTTCTATATTTTTAAATTTTTTAAGACATTCTTTATGTCCTAAGATATGGTCAATCTTGGAGAATGTCCCATGAGCTGATGAGAAGAACTTATATTCAGTGGTATTTGGGTAGAATGTCCTGTAGATGTCAGTCAGGCCCATTTGTTCTAGCATTCTATTTACGTCCAATATTTCTTTGTTTATTTTTTGTTTGGAGGATCTGTCTTGAACTGTCAGTGGCGTGTTAAAATCTCTGGCTACTAAAGTGTTGTTATCTATCATTTGGTTCAGATCAAGTAGGGTTTGCTTTATGAATCTGGGTGCACCTAGATCGGGTGCATATATGTTAAGTATAGTTATGTCTTCTTGTTGAATTGTACCCTTCACCAGTATATAGTAACCATCTTTGTCTTTCTTTACTTTTGTTGATTTAAAAACTACGTTATCGGAGATTAGAACTGCCACGCCAGCTTTCTTTTGGGTTCCATTTGCTTGGAATATTGATTTCCACCCTTTTATTTTCAGTCTAAATGCATCCTTGCAGGTTAGGTGAGTTTCCTGAAGACAGCAGATACTTGGCTTATATCTTTTTTATCCATTGGGCCAGTCCATGTCTCTTGAGTGGGGAATTCAATCCATTCACATTTAATGAGAGAACTGATAAGCGAGACAGATTGCTGTTCCTCATGTTGGGTTGAATTTCATTGATCTGTTTTCTCTCTTGAGCCATTATGATAACTGTGTTTTCATATTTATCTCTTGATTAGTGTTACATTCGAGGGTCCTTCTTGTGCTGGACCACGTGTAACTCTGTTTTGAATACTTCTTGGAAAGCTGCTCTTGTCTTGGTGAATTCTCTGAGTTTTTGTTTATCTGAGAATGTCTTAATTTCACCTTCATATATAAAACTGAGCTTATCTGGGTACAGGATTCTAGGCTGGGCATTATTCTGTTTCAGAAGAGTGAGAATGGGGCTCCAATCTCTTCTTGCTTGTAAGGTTTCAGTTGAGAAATCTGGCGTGATTCGGATGGGCTTTCCTTTGTATGTTACTTGTTTCTTTCTCCTTACAGATTGAAGAAGGGCCTCGTTAGTGGATATTTTGGTCAGTCTGATAACTACATGACGTGGTGTCTTCCTATTTGGTATGAATCTCTCAGAGGTTCTTTGAGCTTCTTGAACCTGTGTATCTAGAGATTTGGCAAGGCCTGGGAAATTTTCCTCAATTATATCTTCAGATACTTTATTCAACCCTTGCTTATTGTCTTCTTCACCCTCAGGAATGCCGATAACTCTCACGTTAGGCTTCTTCACATAATCCCACATTTCTTGTAGACTATGATTATTTCTCATGTTTCTTTGTTTTAACTCTGTGACTGCCTTATTTAATTGGAAAGTGTTATCTTCGATCTCTGAGATTCTTTCTTCTGTTTGATCTACCCTGCTCTTGAGACTTTCCACTGTGTTTTGTAGCTCCTTGAATAAATTTTTCATTTCCAGGAGTTCAGTTTGATTTTTCTTCAGTATTTCAATTTCTTTGGTGAATTTTTCTTCCAAGTCCTGGATCTTTTTTGTGGTTTCTTTGTGTTGATTATCCATTTTTTCTTGCATAATGTTCAGCGTATTTATGATCCATGTTTGAAATTCTTCCTGTGACATGTTGCTATTTGGAATCTGCTTTGTGTTAATTGGTGGAGAACTAGTAATCCTCTTTGAGGGCATGGTTTCAGCTTGATTCTTTATACTCCTAGAGTTCCTTCGCTGAGCCCTTCCCATCTGAATGAATCCTTAAGATCCCTTCTTTCAGCTTTAGTCTGGATAGGGGCACACTGTGAGTGCCAGGTAAGCTGCCTCCTCTGTCACTAGGGGGAGCCCTTCACATATTGTTCAGGATTTTGCTA